>NC_056725.1:960094379-960259379 GCF_019279795.1 Protopterus annectens
CAGTATATCTCAACATTTGTATGTTTTAAAATGTCTTGTTTGTTCTAGAGATCCTGTATCTTGACAACTCCAAGTCAAAGTTTGATGCCTCTATGATTACAGACCGAATAGGCTCTAGAAACATACAACAAATTTGTCACATGTAAAGTGTGACCAAAGAAGAGTAACAGAAGCCATGAAATCGAGAAATTGCTTCTAGTAACACTAATTTTCCTGAAGAAAAAAAACATATGTTCAGAAGACATCCCAGAAAAAGTACACTGTGAGAAAGAATGAGCAAAGATTTCTACAGGTTCATGAGAAAATCCAGGCAGAGAAAAAGATCGTCTATATCTGGAAACAACAAATACCTGTCTTGTCCTCTGCAAAGAGCTAATGCAGAAGCAAAGTCCTTCATACAGTATTACAGGTGTTGAGCTACAAAAGGACAAGCCCAGAACCTAAAAATGTAAACCTGAGTCAGAAAAAGATAAAAAATATCTGATAACTTTGTAAAATGATTATTTAGAAAGAATAGCCTAGGGCCGGTCTACAACTTCCTTCTTTTCTGGATAACTGAGGGAGAGGTGTCAATCCACTGCCAAATGTATCCCTTACAAATATTCTCAATTCCCCCATGTCTGAAATCATCTAGAATCAAAGTTTTGAGAAGGCTTTAACAGACTGTCAGAGTGGGGAAGAAATAATTCACGAGGAAGTATATGTTCAAACTGAGTAATAAGATAATATCAGCTCTAGGGAGGATCTGTATATCTACTTGAAATTCCCTGTCATCGCTTTACTAAAATTGTACCTACTTAGTTATAATGCAAGTTTAGATTACTGACTTGCAGAAAATTTTCTATCATATTTTGCTTGAAAGGTAGAAAAGGAGACCAAGTCTTCAATTTTTTTCTCTCCTTTTTTTTGCCGTTATTCTTTCAAAGGATCTCAGCAGAGGGAAAGCAAATGACCAACTCCACATTCAGTTTTGTACACAGGATCACAGCTATGAGATATTCTGGAAATGCCAAAAATGTAGCCTGGCAACTCTAGTCAACATTGTCCCATAACAGCTGCTCTAGAAACAGCATTAGAAATGTCATAATCACATGTTAGTGTGTGTTTAAATAACTGAGACAGAGAATACTAATGGATTCCAAATAAGCCAGCAGAAGAAAAAAAGGAATTTGTCGGTGTAAGGGCCAAGTATCACTTAACAAACTTATACAGGGCAAATAACCTTTTGTAGGATAAAATGCTGCCTTAAAAATGGAAAAAACAAATCCTCAAAAAACACAGGAGGAACAGACACAATAAATCATAATACATTCAGCTGCAACTGTAGTGTTTTATATTTTAAAACTGAAAACCTTAACCAACTTCTTATAAGTACACACATTTGGCTACCAAGAGAGAGAGAGAGAGAAATGGCTCAAAATGAAAATTACCCAGGAGGAAACTCCTCAGAGCAGATTAGCAAACTGGAATCTGCTGGTCTATTTCCCAATGCTAGCGAGAGTGGTTCTCCCTTATAGAAAGAGAGCAGCTGGACAGTTGCCGGGGACGTGTCTAACCCTTCTTGTCCTTGCTGGCATCAGAAGATGCTCCCTAGAGGAACCTAGAGAAACAATGATTGGTCCAAAAAATAACAAATGGCCACAGCGGAGTCAGGCACTAATGCCCGAGGCAAAAGGCACCTGACTGAATGCAGAAGACCCCTTTTTTCTGTACTTACTGTTAAGGGAAGGGGGCTTAGGTGGGTCTGTATAGGATTCTGATAGAAAATTAAAGTTCTGAAGTTTTAAATGGCATCCCTCAAAACTAAGACCAATCCCCGAACAATGAAGACTGAGGTAAAACCTACTGTTTTCTCTACAAAAAATATAAAAATTTCATTGATACGCACTAAAACACCTCCATACTAGTTCAAAATTAGCTTTTTGACAAATAAAAATAATTTTGTTTAAAAACAAAAAATTAATGCTGTGGAAGATAACACTCAGTGGGGAACTTATCTGTTCAGCGTTGAAGCGTTAAACAATGGTCGATCTCCCGAAGCTTGCAAAGGAACACACTCTTCGGTAGCAAGAAAGTTCCGACTTTTTGTTGCTTAGTCACTGATTTTATCCTTCTTCCTTCATGCAAGGCAGTGGCTAGGGAGTGTAGAAGGTGTACTAAAGCTGTGGTTGTTGGTCAGTGGGTCCAGTCCTGGGCAAGACATCCTGTCCCGTATAGCTTAAGTTTACTGCAACAGTCATCCAAAGATGATCACCATTCATAATCTACAGATGGACATCAGAAGCAAAGTCCACCACAACAAATAGAATGTCTCCTGAAACAAATCTCATGATGGAATCTGCTTCATCACAGGCATTAATTTTAACCTTCAGAGGAAGGTAACTACATCCACAATCAAAACACAGCGGCCAGTAAATTTATGCTTCAAAAAACTTTTCAGGAAAGTTGACTGCAACACCTTTAAAGAACAAGCCATTTTCTGAGAAAAAATCCGTAACTTGATATAGAAAATCATCATTCACCTTTGAAGACAATAGTCTACAGACTGACTATCTTAAATATGGAATTTGCAAGTTAAATATTCATACTAACCACATGGTACCAGAAAGGTGATAGCAACTGATGCTGACCATGTACACAAAAGGCAAGACAGTATCTCATGACCATTAATAGTCTGTATCCTGCTGCTTCCATGAGATGAATGAGCTGACAAGACAAAGGCAGAAAGGATGCTAACAAGAAACATATACTATGGGAAACTCATCATGATTCTTGGACACGCCACCTAAAAGTTATGAATTTCTGTGCATATTTTAAAATGGTAATTGGTAACACAAACCATGAAAAAGCATTCCCATTATTTGGGAGATGGAGTGATGCCTTCCAACAAAAACATACTTTTTCTGTAAACTTCTTTCATTACTAGCAAAATCTGGTTTATATTGCTTCTCTTTCTCAGATTGACTGTATCAGCTGTACTAACAATACTTCTCATTTCTCTTCTAATGTCAGTCATCTCTTTGTGCCAGAGATGATAGCAACGATACAGATTACTTCAGTGTACCCAAAAGTGTTGAAACCTGAGGCTATGGCAGCACTCCAGGCAAGGCCAAATGTAGATCTCTTCCAAGAATGCAATCAGAGTGACATGCAGAATCAGTGCAATGCAGAGGGGTTAATAAGTAGTTATAGATATGTAAACACTTGTCCATCCATTCACAACCCTTTTTCCCATTTTTCACACAGAGTTGGTGTCAGCTTCAACAGTGGCAATCATCTAGAACCAAGGTTCACACCGCTGGGTGGCTAGCCATGCTATCTAGTAAATGCAGTAGGGTGCTACAGAAGCACATCAGCATTACAAAGCTGCAGTTTAATGCCAAACAGTCCCTCAATCAAAGACAGTTCTAAAAGGGGACTAGAATGTCACCTAAATGCAACAGATAAACAGTCTGGAAGCAGAGGGACAACGCCTAGATCAGAAAGTAAAGTTGTGTAAAACCTTACCATAACAGTAGACGTCCTTTTCTTCACTGTTATAGTATTCATAACTGAAGGGATCTCCTGCCAAGGATAGCCCAGCATCCAGCCAGTATATTGAATCATTTAGTACTTACAGGCACTGTAAATCACACACACGCTCCCCACACTAGGCATAGGGCATAAATGTGACATACGGACGCACACACACTGAATTGAAAAAGCCCCAGGAGGAACATAATATCTCTAGGGACAAGGAAGAAAATATGTATCCAAAAGGAAAAGAGGGAGAATTCCTCAGCCAGGAGGGCAAGAAAGGGCAGGCTAGAAAAGAGGGGGCAGGAGGGAGTGAATACTGCAACAGTAAAGAGGAGGACATCCCCTGTTATGGTAATGTTTTACACAACTGTACTATGTGTGCCCATATCACTACTGTAGTATTTGTAACTAAAGAGAGAGTACAAAATCTCAAGAGGAAACCTGAGTGGAGGACGGCTCTAAAGAGCCCTCCAGAAACCCATGCAGGACAGCCCTGGCAAAGACGGCTCTAGCCTTGGAAATAACATCCAACTTGTAATGCTTAGTGAAGACACAAGACCAGGTAGCAGCCTCAAGGCTGGAACTTGAATCCAGTCCCTTGAAAAAATCAACAAAGAAGACAATAGTCCTGGTAGAATGAGCCTTTCCAGATGAGGGAAAGACGTTTACCATGAAAATAAAAAAAAAGAAGTGGCCTTAGAAATCCAGGGTGAGAGAGTTTGCTTAGAAACAGCCAAACCCAAAGACCTGGAATGAAAGGAAATAAAAAGCTGCTTAGATTTGCAAATAACTTCAGTTTTATCCAAATAATGTCTGAGCTATCTATACAAATCCAAGGTGTGAAGAACCTCGCCCTGTCTTTGTGAAAAACTAAAAAGAGGGAAACAGCCGTGACAGACTGAAGCTCAGACATTCTCTTAGCTGAAGTGAAGACCAAAAGAAGAACAGTCTTCCAAGTAAAACATTAAAAGGAAGCTGAAGCAGCAGACTCAAAAGGAGTCTGAGTCAACTTTTCAAGTACAAAATTAAAGTCTCGGGAAAGCGAAATTGGCTTCCTGGGAGACCCGATATGGATACCTTTAAGAAATTGCTTTATCTTGAATCTAGAGGCCAGAAGAGTCAATGGCAGATCTGCAGAAATTGCTGCCAGGTGATCTTTAACTGGAGAATACACCATACCAGCATGAAGCAGATTACATAAATGAGAGAGAGAACCAGATGAGTCTCCACAGGTAGTAGATCCTGGTTTCGAGAGAGGCACCGCACAGAAAATCCTTTCATTGTGGACAGATATGACTTACTGTTAGTGGGCTTCCTGTCCTCCTGCAGAACCCCAAAGTGCATTCCTCAGAAAATAGGTGCCAAAAAGGGATCAAAACTCTTAAGAAAAAAATGGCTTTATTTGCAGTTATTATTTTATACCTGATCAAACCAGAAAAGGACATTTCAGTGGTGTGGTACATCCTGAGACAGTTTCAAGTCTTTTTAGGATGCAAAATTAATGAAGATAAAACAAAGACAATACCTGTAAACTATGTACTCACACACAAATTGGTTCAGCAATACCCATATTTATGAGGACATGAACAAATGAAGTGCCAAGGAGTATGGATTAAAAAGGATTCTGCTATGGCAGCTAAGGATATGTAGGAAGTTAATACAAAAATGAGAAATTGGAAGGTCTGTTTTATGGATATGGATATCAAGATATAAGCAGTCACAATGTTTTTAGTCCCTTTAGTTTTATGCACAGGTCAGGCATAGTTTTATCAACCAGAAGAGAAGTTGTGGAGAGTAATTAATAATAAAGAGTTGAATAATTTTGTTTGGGTGGGGAAGTTGGCAAGAGTCAAGTGGGATAAGCTGATCTTTCCAATAAAACAAGGTGGTTTGGGATTGCCTGAATTGATAGGGTATTTCAGAGTTACACAGTTAAGGCTACTATACATAGCACAAGCAGAAAGCTATAATTAAATGTGGAAGGGGATGATGATGAAACTAAGGGAAGCTCAAGAAATAGAGAGAGAGAAAGAGAGACTGGGATTTTGGATGCAGATCCTTAAGGAGAACAATAACCATACAGATCATTATATTCATAAAGTAGCAGAAAGTATTCTAAGAACAAAGCCAACATGGGAATGGAGAATGAAAATTCTGCTGATAGGGATTACTGAAATTAGGGATACAGACAACAGACAAGAGGGGGCTGAATTTACTGGAGAAAATTGGCAAAGAAACCAAGGTACTGGGAGCAAATAATTAGAGAGGGGAAAGGTAACAGAATGGGAAGAAGCCAAGAATTTGTTTGGATTGCAGCCTAGAGATCATCTTCCCTATTAAGGATTGATATCGGGGTAAAGGCAAAGAGAAAGGAATAGGGGGATGCTAAGCAAAAGACAAGCACTGCTAGTTTTGTTTGGTAGAATCTAGAGCAGAATCTACTGATAAAAAGGGATAATTACTACAGCACATAAAATATTGCATGATAATTATAAGAATCACTCAGAGGAGGTTAGAAAGGATTAGGAAGAAAGAGACTGGATAAGCAATTCACAAAGAAACAATGGGGGATATATGTATGACTCTCAATCATGCAACAAAGTCTAGAAGATTTGGGATCTTTGCTTGGAAAGTGTTTACATAGGTATTTTTATACCAAAGGTAGATTCCAAAGAATCTTCCCTCAGGTAGATAACAAATGTTGGTGGTGAGATGGGGAAGAAAGAGGTAACTAGAAACATATTTTTGGGGAGCATAATGAGTTGGCAAATTTTAAAAATTCCCTGCAGACTACTCTATCAGGCTTACTGGGTGAGCAAATTAGTATAACTAAGGAAATGATTTTTTGAGCTGATACAGAATCAAAACTGCCTAGACGTAATAAGGCCTTGCTGAGTTTAATTATGCTGGCTGCCAAAAAAGCAATTACTAAAAAATGGGAATCAAAATCTAAACCAACAGAAGTAATGAATCTAGTAACGGAGATATATCAACTGGAAGCGGGATCTTTAGAAAAGGGTAGGAACAAATTACATAGAAAAAAATGGGAACTGTGGGAACAATACTTGCAGAATAATGTTCTGTAAGAGGAATGATGTTTAAAAGAATGCAAGATTTAAATGAGCTATGTAATCTTTGATTGACAATGATTGGATAGATCATAAGTGATGCATATTGTCTGCAACTCAAAATATGTCAATATGGTTTGCTTCCATTTATATAATTGCATTACTGCCTATGTCATAAGTGACTAAGATGTTTCTTGTTTAAGAAGAAAATACATTTTTAGAACAATCCATGCAGAAAAATGGTTTGGAGGAGGAATGAGGTTTAAGAGAAGGCAGTCAATGAATAATTTATATAATGTTGCTTACATTATATAATCTATAACAACATATATGATATACAGTACTTGGAGATATAAACTTGCTAATATGGCTTGATTGCTTTTATATAAATGTAAGTTAGCCTACGTCACAAGTGAGTGTTAAAAAAAGAATCACCCACAGTGTCAGTTGAAGAGTGAGAATGGATAAGAGACCACTTCTCTGTCTTGTTGAGAAGGTCCACCCAGTGAGGTAAGTTGTGGTGATTGTCGCTAGCTAAGTGAGAACGAAGGGGGAACCAATGCTGTCTGGGCTGAAAGGGAGTCACTTGCCAGATTTTGGGAGAGTCCTATCTGATCGTGTGCAAGACTCACGGTAGCAAACAAAGGGGAAAGAAGATGTACAGAAACATCCCCTTCCATAGAAAAGGCAGGGTGCCCACTTTTAAAGTCAGAAGACTTGGAACTCGAACAGAATAGAAGGAGTTGTCTGTTCACAGGAGAGACAAAAAGATCTACCTAAGAAATATACCATCGATGGACAATGTCCAGAACACATCACTGTGAAGCATATATTTGTGAGATTTGTGCTGGACCTGCTCAAACAGTCTGCAACTAGTAAACTGCCTGAAGAGTCACTTGATACTGGACAGCTAGATCCCAGACTTGAACAGTTATGTTGTCTGTGAATATTTTGAGCGGCCAGGCATGAAATAAGGAATGAAAAGCCTGAAGAGCTAGAAGCAAGTTCCTCATCTCCATTACACTGATGTTGTCTGACCTCTGTTGTAGAGGCTAGAGAACCTGAACCATTAGAGAGCCAAAGGAGGTCCCCCATCCCCTGTCTGAGGCGTCTGTAAAGAGCTCTTAAGTCTGGGCTGGAGCTAACAAAAGGAAGCCCCAGACTGGCAGAGTTGATGAATTCACCACTGAAGCTCAAGCTCAAGGCAAGGAAGAAAAGGGACTGGAAAGTCCAGGAGTTGGCAATGATGAACCCAAACTGACTTGAGATACCATTGCAGCTTTCTCATATGGTGCCTGGCCAGAATAACCATGTGAATGGTGGAAACCAGAACAGAAGGACCATAAGAAACTCCCTAGCTATGACAAAAGCCAGAGGAAGAACAAACTGGAAAAAGGCAATAAGAGACAGGGCCTTGGAGGTGAGCAGAGATGTCAGAATGGGGATGGCATGGATCCTGCAACCAAGGAAAACTTGGTCCTGGGAAGGGGTCAGAGTTAATTTTTGAAAATTTACGATGAACCCCAGATTCTGCAACAGGGAAATAGTGAACTAGAGATTTTGAAGCAGAGCCTCGGGGGAGGAACTTGAATGAGCACATTGCCCAGATAAGGAAAGAGCTGAACTCCTCTCATCCAGCAAAAGGCAATGATAGGACTAAGGCACATGGTGAATACCTCTGGAGCAGGAAAAAGGCCAGAGAGCAAAGTAGAGAACTGAAAATGCAATGAAAAAACAGATGTAAATGTAAAAATTTCCTGAAAAGGAAATGGATGGGAATATGAAGGTAGACATCCTTGAGATTCAGAGAGACCAGAAAGGCCTGTGGAAGAGGAGGATGAAATAAAATTTGAAGAGACAACATCCAAAAAGAATGAATCTTGAGAAAGGTGTTGAGCTGAGAAAGGTCCAGAATTGGCCTCAAAGCACCCTCCTTCCTGGGAACCAAAAACATTCTGGGGAAAAAAACCCTCCCTACCTGGGAAGGGAGTACAGCTTGAATGGTGCCCTGGACTAAAACAGAATGAAGCACCATTTGGGAAAAAAGGAAGCTGTTCCTGATTTGGATGAGACATGACCAAAAAGTGAGGAAGGGATTTCCAAACCATGAAATACCCCTGGTGGATAATGGATATATCCCAAGAGTCTGTTGTGATTCTCAACCAATTTGGAAGGGACAGGGAAAGGAGGAGTAAAAGAACCTGGCTGAGGGAAAGGAGAAGCAAATTCTCAAAAAGAACTTGACTTGTCTGAAAAGTAGGTTTCTGGGAAGTAGGGGGTTGAGTAAACATAGCAGGAGGCACATGTGTGGAACCCTTTAAACCTCTGGGCTGAGGACGAGACTGCCTGTGAACAAAAGCAGATTTGCAAGAGTAATTCCTTTGAAACTTTTGAATAGGACACAAAATATGTTTCAACTCCTGCAAACCTTGCCCTTATCCTGAAGAGATTTAAAAGGTTTAGCAGTACCACCACCAAAAATATTTTTATTATCTAATCTAAAGAAGCATGCAATAGTTTGGCCTTAATGTCATCAGGCAAAGCCTGGTGATGAGGCAATAAGTAACGCCTCATAAGTGAACCAAATGCAGCAGTCCTGGAAGCAGCATCAGCCGCATCATAACTGCACTTAATAAAGTGTCGGGCAACTTGAGGAATGGAACCCAACAAAGAAAGGGCAGAAGCCTTCCTCTCAGACTCAGGAAGATTGGAAATCACCTGAGAAAGGAGAGCCAAAATATACCTGGTCATATGACTCTGACAGTTAATAGCCCTAAAAGATAAGGTCGCAGCAGTACAAAGTTTCTTGCCCAGCCTCTCCATGGCCCCATTATCCTTATCTGAAGGAAACGGCTTGGTAAAGGGCAACAGCTTTGAAGGTTTGTCTGAAGATAGAGACACCACACAAGGATCAGCAGAAGGGCATTTATACATAAATTTGTATTCGTAAGGTGCCTTGTAAAATCTGTCAGGTTACTTGGCAGTTGGGGGCTGAGACTAAGCAGCCATAGAAACTGCTGAAAAAGTATCCAAGTGGGCAGCCAAAACAGGGGGAACAGCAGAAGGTTTGCAAGACTCCATCTGAAAGTGGTCATAATCCCTTTTCTCCATATCAGAGACTTGAGAGCAATCCTTCCTATAGACTTCCATCATATATGTAACAGTGTCCCCAGTGGAGAGTTCCTTTAAAAGGGAATCTATACTACGAAAATTCTCTTCCTTTGAAAAACAGTCCATGGGGAGGGGACAAGTTCCCTAGGTTTTTAAGAGGAGTGGAAGACCAGCGAGTGGCAGGAAGAGACACCCCTTGAGAAGGCTTTTAAGCCATTAAAGCATTAAACAGCCCCTGAAAATCCTGTCATTCACATTGGGGATCATTAACTGCAGGGGAAACATGCTTGGTTTTCTGTTTCTTTTTGTGTGTGACATCCATATGAAACATCCTTGGAGGGTCAGACCCTTGGTGACACTCAATAAGTGTACTAGGGATAGCCTCTCTCACTAAAATCTGCAAAGTCCCCCTACGTCCCTCAGATATAAACAGCTGAGGTTCCCACTAAATGTCAGGAACAGATATTTGTAAAGCATCCCAGGATGTGCAAAAAGGTGGATCCATGCCAGCCTCCGTTGGGGTCATGGTAGAGGAATCTGAAACAACCACTGGACGATCCTTTGGGCTTTCACTAGCCTGGAGAGAGATGTCCTGGGGGATGCTGGACATCAACTGTATTAGACCCAATTTTTTTGGCCTTTTGCTTGACGGAAGACTGACCCTTGAGATGCGAAGACTCCACCATAGCACCTTCAGCCAACAGCTTAAGATGCCGGTTTTCAATGTAAATAGATAAGGAGGAAATGTGACTACGTAGGGTCTTAGGGACAAAAGCTTGGTACATAGAACATGGTGTATGGTTATGGAAAGCACCCGGGAGACAATGGTCATGACAGTCTTTATGGGGAATCTGCCTCGCACACTGACATTTTCCCTTTCCGGATGACATGAAACTAACCAATACTAAAGAAAAAAGATTATAAGGAGAAACCTCAACTAGGCACTTATCTGAAAAAAATGGCTCTGTAACCAGCACCAAAGAAAGGCACTCAGAACAATGTTCAATGATGACATTTGGACTGCATGCAAAGTAGTTTTGAGGGTATGTATCCGTACGGGTCACTTTTATGTCCTACGTCTAGTGCAGGGGGTGTATATGCAATATACAGTGCCTATAAGTACTAAAGGCTTTAGTATACTGGCTGGACATTGTGCTATCCTTGGCAAGAGATCCCTTCAGTTATGAATACTGCAACAATGATATGGAAAGACATCTTACAAGTACTATTTCAAAAGGAGTCCTAAATGATTTCAGTAGACACACAAATGAGCTACTATGTCTGTACAGAGCTCAAGCTATTTGATTTTTATAACCAATGGAAGAATGTTCATGTGTGCTAAGTCAGCAAAATGCACATGCACTGAATATTTCTGCTCTGATATGCCAAATTCTTTCAGAAACAACAAGGCTGTAAGTAATTTGTTAAAACAGCCAAGACTAAAACTGAGTTAAGTGTGACAGAAATATTAACCATCATAAACATTAGAACAATGTATGCAGACTAACAGTTTAACTTTCAAACCTGGGCTTACAAAAATAAGAATGGTTGGTGGTATATGTGCTGTAGAAACAGGGATATTTTGCATTTACTACTAGGAATGCATGCCACAGAACCCCTAAATTTCAGGCACTTCTACATTTCTGCCAGCACCAACTCCATAAACAGCACAGCAGCAGTAAGAAACCTTAGCCTAGCTTGTTACATGGTTCAGCTCCTTTTATTTGCCTCTACCTTGAATCTAAGTCATTATTTTTATTATATTTACTACATATCTTGCTTATTTAGCACCATATTTCATTATTTATTTTTTATTTTACATTTGTTGACCGGGTTTGTCTGGCTGAGCTAGTGGCTCATTTTCAGCAGAGACCTGGGAAGAAAAGCTCCATAGTGAGATACATTTCAGTTACATTTATTTTTAGTTCTTCGGTTACTTTTACTTTTGGTTCTTTACACCCACTCTAACCACAAAGGCTTCCCTCCTCCTCTGTCCGATGTGACCCATTTACTCTTCCCAGAGTAAAATCCCATCAACCCCTCTGTTCAGCCTGGAAGTAAGGGTTGAACACCAAGAGCGGTATCATCATCCAAGGGGGGATTTGAGATTTTTCTTACAGTATCCCTATGCTCCTGCTGCAGTTCTGACTTCCACTTTTAGCATCTGCATGTTAGCAAACCTGCATGCTTCCATTCCTGCTGTCTCACATTTGCAAGGTAATCATGGTCAATACCAAGGAACAACCACAGCCCCTGCCAAAAAGTGGGTGAGCTGACATTCCCCACTCTACTCCAACCTCCCTATGGAAGATCCCCCAGTATCAGAGTTGCTAAAAGAACTCTTCCCCAGTGTGACAGAGCTTCATCTCTCTGACATTTGGCACCAAATGTGGCTAGCCTGTCCTATAGCTAAACCACCAGGGCACACAATAAGCCTAGCTTAAACTCCAGTACAGTAACCCAACCCTAACCAGGACCACAAAGCTAATTTCTATCACAAAGAGAACAGCAGATGTCTGATGATAGCAGAACATGGTCACGACCATACAGAACTGGTGCCAAAAGCCATTTTATGCTATCTGCACATACAATACCAGGGACATTGAAAGATGGCAAGATAGAAAGCTGTGTCATCACTCTCAAAGTTGGGCATGCAACCAGAGATGACGTGTATACAAAATAAAGATGAATCAGTTTGCATCATTTCCCCTCCTCCTCTTAGTAAAGGAAATTAGTCCTCCAAGTCCAGGCTTTCAATTCACACTCAATCTTTAAATAACACAGGACTGTTCCTCAACCTAGGTGAAACAGGCCACAACTGAGCTACTCAGTACTGTGCTAACAGGCCAACAAAACCTGACTAAACCCTAATCGTTTGCTATACATACATACATAAATATATATATATATATATATATATATATATATATATATATATATACACACACACACACATATATATATATATATATATACATATATACACACACACACATATATACATACATATACAAATATATGACAGATCTTAAATGCAACTGATTTTTTTCCCATAAAAACAAATGTTTTATTGCTGAGTATTCACATTAGCCATTCTAATAACTCACTAATCAATGTACATTAACATTAAAAAACCTGGCTTATTTTATATATAAATATATATTTATGGAAGGAAGTATGAACACTTACGTCCGTCAAGACTTCTGGAAATTCGTTTACTTGATGTACGCTCAAAGTATGGTGCAGGACGATCTATAAGTGTACTTGCTTGCCGAGTTTGAGCTTGTGTACGACCGCTGTACCGAAATTTGGAACCCAAGGTTAAGAACTTGGCCTTCGGTGGTTGCTCTGGTGACAGTAACCTATAAGATGGGAAAATAAGAAAATAACATTATGGAAGACATGCAAATGCAGTCTTTGGAAATTCTCAAATTATAAAAGAAAATAACTAAAGACAAAAAATGTGTTAGAAAGGAAGCAAACAAAGAATACGTTAATATTTCTGTTTCCTTACTATTAACAATTAAAAGAACAATAACTAGTAAAATTATCAATTCAATACACATATAGGCATCTTATTTGAATAACATTATTTTAAAATTTAGATGGTCAGATGCGGTAGCAGTGATGTACAATATTTAGAAAGGAGCCTTTAGCATCATTTCAACACCAGAAAAATTCTGAGGCAGGTTACTAGAGATGCTGAATTCTAATGGTCTGTCTTACAGAAAAGCAATGGCATAGCTTAATGTAGGCCACCTTGATCTAGTTCTATCAATGGGCGACAAGACAGCGTGACAAAGAGGTTAGGAGCTAATGGATGTAGTCTATATGGATATAACTATTTCAGGAAGAACTTTCACACTATAATAATAACCATAAGGATGGTAAGGAAGTTAAAGGGTATGGCTGTGGAGCCCAAAATGAGATGGATAGAAACACTCGAAAAAACTGAAAGAATTCCTGAAGAAACAGCTTTAAAACAAAACCAAATAAAATTAAAACACTGGGAAGGCAGACAGTAATCAAACAGATCATGAGCATGTTGGCTGAACAGCATATCCCTCAAAGAGTGGGCATCACGATTCTTGTTCCAGAGGGTCTATATCACTTCGGCGAAATGGCAGAAGTTCAAATACTATATGTTCGAGCTTCTAACCTCGAAGTGCAAAACCATCGAAGGCTTAGAACAGCGATTTATTTTCCCAGGGGATCGCTGTTCCAAGAAACACACACAATACAAGCACACCACAAAAACAGCAATCCACGCACACACACACACACACACTTAAAATCCTACATCTAACCCTACACTCAACTGTACATACACTACTATCTACCCACTTACCTTAACCCAAACCCTAACCCTAAGGTCCGTCACTATCGCACACTCACCTGACCCGCGCCCTAACCCTAACTCACCTATCCGGCCCTAACCCTAAAGTCTGTCACTATCGCACACCCACCTCACCCATGCCCTAACCCTAATATCCGCACAATCGCACACTTACCTGAACCCAACCCGTAACTTTCCACCACAGTGCTGAAAACAGCGAAGCCATAAAAACGCCCAACTGAATTCTTTCCCTGGGAAAGAATTCGGTGTTCCGCAGCTTCGCGATAATCAGTTTTCGAACTTCAGTGCGAACATATGGTGTTCAAACTGTTGAAGTTTTGACGAACTGATAGGAACCCGTTCCAGAGCTCATCCCTACAGCAGACCAGCTCAGCTATGTCATCCTGTGTTGGTAGACATCCACATCTGCGGTTCTAGCCAAGGCATCACTGAAGTTCAAATTATACTGAATGACATGGTATTTCACTTTAAAGGTGAAGGATTCTCCATGACCACAGACTCTTGGAGGTCTTTTACCTTATCCAGGACCTTCTTAACTAAGTGCACCTAGAATAAGGATAGGTGAGATGAAAACCAGTGGTTCAAAACCCAACATGACAGTTGAGTAGAGCCTTCTTCTTCATCTGTCCAAAGCTTTGGACTCGCTGCTTAGTGTCAAGATATTAAAATATTTTGGTCTCTGGGATCTACAGTGCACCAAACACATTATATACAATTTAGTGCTTGTAAGGAATAATGACAGTTTCCTGGGACCAAGGGGGTAAAATCTGGGTGCCTCCAGTTGGTAAAATTGCATCCCCAATGGAATGACAACAGGCTTCCCCCTCTACAACTAAACTAAGTGTTACTGCAAAAGGGTCAGGAACAAGAGGCCAGTCAAAATTGATCATCATCCTAACAGCAACTCCAAAGGGGAAGTCGTACAGAAAAAAAAGCATTATCCCTGACCATCTCAGACACAGAGTCATCAGTCCTCTGACTCTTCATAGACTCTGGAGGTGAGGGAAAACCAAGGCATCTAATGCCTTAGGTACAAGATCCATACTTGTAATGACAAGACTAAATGGTTCCACGTATTTGAGCAACCATGTAGTAGTAGCTGATCACATGCTAGCCAAGGTGGCATAGTGCAAAAAAGAAGTCTGTACTAGGACAGTTGTGGGCTTCTGACCAAAATTCATTAGAGTGTGAATATGCATATGAATTTCAAGCTCTTGCCAGACACCAAACAGCTGCTTAACATTCAAGCCTTGAGGAGTGAGATTTAGTGCAAGATGACCACGTAGACTCTTCCTAACAGGTCCCTGAAGTCTGGACTAATTGGGAAGAGCCATTAAAGAAAACCCAATCCACTCTTTGATGACTTAGCTGGCCAATCATGATTTCCAGATCTTCTGGAGAAGGAGTTGTGAAAAACCTTGGGATGCAATTCCAGTATGGCAGCAGAGGCTGTACCTCCGTCTATACAATGTCCTGGGCCTGGGGTGAGGCAAAATACTAGGAGGAGTATAAACTCCAACTGTACGAGGGTAAGCTCATCAACCAACTGGTTAGCTGGTTGGCAGGAGGTTCAGGCCTGGACCTAGACTTTGAGTGCTTGTCCTTGTGCAGATATTCCACAAGACACTTGCGACTGCAAGAATGACCCTCCTGATAATCTCCACACAGACAACTAACCTCCTGTCTTTTATAAGTAGGCCAACAACTTTGTCTACCTTCAAATACTGAGCAGTTGGAATGCATCCGTAACCCTTCTGGGAGTTACCATCATGCTCATTCCCTAGACAGTACAAGTAAAGCCAGTGTCCTGGCAGGTAATTTGAAGGCCTTAAGGACACTGATTATGATGTTAAGGAATGCAAACGCAGAACTTTTATAGACAAGGTTCATTATCTGACCTGTATAAGTAGCAAGAAAGAACCTCTAGAGTACACTCATCTCCTGAATGGTTTAAAAAGCTGTTAGGAGCTTCATTAACTGACTTGGTCTCTGACTGCTTGTCCTTGTGGAGGCACTTCAACAAATGCTTAGAGCTGTGACGGGCACATTTCTGGCAGTCTCCATACAGACAACTCAAAACAACTTCTAGTTTTATAAAGTGGGCTGGGAACTTTTGTCACCTTCAACAATGAGTAGCGAGGATGAAACTCTGGCCCTTAAGACTAGTAATGTGTTTGATCCTTACATAGTATAGACACCAGTCTGGGTCCTGGTTGGCAATTTAATGGTCACACGATTATTAAAATGTTTATACATGCAAACACAGGACTTTACTGATAACATCATGGACTGTAATCTGGACTCTAGAAGCAGCAAATAAACAATGTGCTCTAGGAAAAGTGTGCTTACAAATCTGGTGCATTATATCATAGCTTGCATTGGGTGGATACATGAATGTCACCAAAAGGAGGACTGTAGTGAAAAAATGCAAATTTCAACTGATTACTCAAACAACAACACATGAAGGAAGAGCATCACAGTTAAACTTGGTTGTTTTTTCTATAAACAATGCAGCCACTGATTCAGATGTTCAAGACTGTCCAAAATCATATGGCCTGCAGGATCACCTTAATGTAGCCCAAGACAGGAAATCCTGAATTATTGACTTCATTACCTGCTACAATTTCTATCACATTTTGTTGGAACCACTTTTTTTTTTTTAAATCAAAGAAAAAGAGAAATAATTCTTTCATTCTTCATATACTAGATAATTCTGTTTCTAATTCCACCTTAAAAAGAAGTTATGTCTTACCATAACATTCCATCTGTGTTGCTGATCTTCTTCCATTCATCACTGATGGGTTCGGTTCTGAGCCCCTCGGAACCGTGTCGGCCTAATACCAAGCTCGGGTACACCAAAAACTCTCGAGCTAAGTTGCTACCCACAATGCCCTTCTCCCTGTTACCTCAGATCAAGTTTGCATAAGACATACAGAAGTAAAGCAGAGGCCATTTCTGCGCAAAACCCCCAAAAATAACACAAGGACCCATGAGATCCACAGGAGCCTTTGGTGGGGGACGGAGGGTGGGATGTGATGAATGGAAGAACAACAACACAGATGGAACATTATGGTAAGACTTAACTTCTTTATCTGATGTTGCTAATCTTCCTCCCATTCATCACTGATGGGACAGAATCCCAAGCTACCTGAGAAACCTGGGTGGCCCTTATGGAAGAACATTCCTGAGCACCATTGAGCCGAAGGCCGCTCTCCCCTGGAGACCGTATCCAACTTGTAATGTTTGATGAAAGTGTGAGATTTAGCCCAAATGACTGCTGCGCAAATGTCGTCCATAGATGCTCTGGAGTGAAAAGCTACAGAGGTTGCTACAGCTCTAGTTGAATGTGCTTTGACATTGTGAGGTTTAGGCTCATTTGTACACGAGTACAAAAAGGAAATACAATCTCTGAGCCACTTTGATAAAGTGACGTTTGACACAGCATATCCCATTTTTGGACCAGAGAAGGAAATGAAAAGTTGGTCTGTCTTGCGGATAGATTTAGTCCTGTCCAAGTAAAAACGTAGTTGCCTATGCATGTCCAATGAGTGTAGACAGTCTTCTCCTATATTGGAATAGTTTGGTATAAACACTGAGAGCTCGATGGATTGGTTCACAGAAAAATCAGAAATCACTTATGGGAGAAAAGATGGATTAGTACATAGCGATTCTCTGTCCTTATGAAATATTAAGTACGGTATCTTGATGCATAAGGCATGTAATTCTGAGAACTGTCTAGCTGAAGTGACAGCTACCAAAAATAGAGATTTCCTTGACAGGAATTTGAGATCACATTTTGCAGCAGGCTCAAAAGGGGGTTGAGAAAGAGACTGTAGTACTAGGGAGAGATTCCACGTCTCTAATGGATGCCTAACTGGAAGTCTGCTGTGAAACACTCCTTTGAGAAAGGTTTTGCATAGGCAGATGGACATAAGTGGAATGCCCTCTGATCCGTTATGAAAACTGGAAATAGATGCTAAATGTACTCATATGGTAGAAGCTGATGCTCCATTCTCAAAGAACTCAGATAGGTATTGAAGTACAACAGAGACCGGAGCTGAGAATGGATCTAGCATCCGTTCTTTAGACCAAAGAGCAAAGCTTTTCCATTTATCTCTGTAAAGTTTCTGGTGGCTGGCTTATGGGAGGCCAGAATGATATCACGAACAGGTGAGGAAAGGGTTTCCTGCCTGGCGACTAACGGAAGTGGAGAAGCCAAGCTGTCAGCTTGAGAGTGGACAGATTCGGGAGAAATTAAGTCTGGACGAGTGCTCAGGATCCATGGAGGCTGTAACAGGTAAGGCCAGAGGAAGGGGAACCACACTTGATGAGACCAGAATGGGGCAATGAGGATCAGCTTGAATCTCAACTGAGTTGCTTTCTTTAAAAAAGAGGCATCAAAGGGAATTGGTGGATAAACGTAGAGCCGACCCATGGGTCAATTGTGAGTCTCTGGGGGAAAGAGGGCAAAATAAGTTGCTGCATTTGTTGTTCGAAGGGGAGGTGAAAAGGTCACAGCAAGGCTGCCTCCATCGGCTGAAAATGTCTGGCGTCACTTTGGGATTGAGAGACCACTCATGTGGAAGGAGAATGCTTCTGCTCAGCCTGTCCACAATCACCTTGGAACTCCCCGGGATGGGATTTGTTATAAGAAAGTGGTCGGAAGCTATCGCCCAGTGCCAAATTCTCATGGCCTCTCGACACAGGGGATAGGATTTGGTTCCTCCTTGTTTATGTACCAGATTACTGACAGATTGTCTGACTGAATCGCAATCGTTCCAGATGGAAGGAGAAGATGTAATGCCTGCAATACTAATAGCACAGCTCTTAACTCCAGAACACTGATATGCAGGTTGGCCTCTAAACTCGACCATGTGCCTTGGACTGTCTTTCCCTGAAAATGCCCCCTCATCCTATCAGGGAAGCATTCGTGGTCACAGTGGCATTGGGTTGAGGAGTTTGAAAAGGGCGACACCAACATTCTGTGTCTGGCCTCATCCACCAGAGATCTTGCTTGCAAGAGTTGGTTATGAGGTTCTGTAAGTTTAGAGGGTGAAGATTTGCCAACCACTGGGACACTAAGAGCCATTGTAACAGTCTTATGTGTAACCTTGCCAGAGGAACTATCGGAATGGCTGCAGCCATGGACGCTAGAGCCTGGAGAACTTCCCTTGCTGACACCTTTCTTTGACAGAGTATGACAAGTACTTGCAATCTTAATCTCTGAAGCCTGTGAGCCGGAAGGGATACCAGGCATGTTCGAGTATCAAAAACTGCCCCTATAAATTCCAGCTGTTGGGTAGGTTGTAAGTTGGATTTCTCCCAATGTACGGTGATGCCTAGGGACTCCGGCAGCGAAAGTGTGTAATGGAGGACAATGGTCAGAAGACGCTTGGTGGGGGTGGAATAGAGCCAGTCATCTAAATATGGAAACACCTGTAAGTCTCAGATGAGCTGTCACCATTGCTAGACATTCTGTGAACACTCTGGGGGCCATTGAGAGATCGAATGGCAGGTCTCGGAACTGGTAATGATTGGCTCCTAGCCAGAAGAGGAGAGACTCCTGCAGGGTTTGTCCATTTTGATGTGGTAATACGCATACCACAGGTCTATCGAGCACATCCAAACATCCTCCCTTAAAAATGGGAGAATGGATTGAATAATGACCATGCAGAATTTGGTTTGTACCACCGATTTGTTTAAATGGCTGAGATCCAGAATGGGTCTCCAGTCCCTGGTCTTTTTTGGCACAAAAAAGAATCTTGAGTAAAACCCAGATATGCATTGGTATGGATGGACTGGTTGGATAACTCTTTTCTGACAGCTTTCTTATATCTAAAGCCGCTTCTTCCCTTTGATTGGAACATCGGGAAGGTTTTTTTGTAGGTTTTGGACAGGAGGACAGAGGGATGTAATATCCTCCGGAGATTATTCTCTGCGCCCATCGATTGTTTGAAATAGAGTGCCAGGCAGTTTGGTGCAGAGAAAAACAAGCCCCAACTGCTTCCAGAGGAAAGCAATCGAGCAACGCTTCAGGAGTGTTGATAAGACCACCCAGAGTAGGAATCCCTGGAGTCTTGGTTTCGGGGACCCCCTCTGCCCCTAAAGGGGTGTCTTCAACCACTGGAACCCTCTCTGCCTCTAGGGGAATCCTTGCCACGTGCGGTACGGAAAGGACCTTGAGATTTTTTGTGCCAGATTTTCCCATTCCTCTGGTTCCTGGAAAAAGAACGTTGGGGCTTGGAAAAACGTAGGTCAATGGCAGACAAAGTCTTTCCAACCTGCTCACACCTGGCCAGTGTGTCCTTCACTTTAGAACCAAATACATAGGATGGTTCAATAGGGGCATTCAAAAAGGAGGACTTGGTAGTCTGCGAGGTCACAGATGCACATCCAGGCATGATGCCTCATGACTATGCCTACACCCGAAGCACTAGCCACCCCTTCGGTTGCTTGGGAGAGCAGCCTCATGGACGAATTGGAAATAGATTCAAGGGTGGCAAGTTGAGAGGCAACCTTGTCCTATGCCCCATCATAAACCTGACCCGCGAGGGCTCCAGAAAGTTCGGTAAGCAAATCTCTTTGAAGCCTCGTGAAATGTACAAAGTAGTTCAGGGACATGACAGCAAAGTAACTGAAGCAAAAACTCACTTTCCCAATCTGTCCATAGCCCAGGACTCTCTGCTGGGCGGGTGAACAGTAGGACTTTCTTCCGCTAGATCCTTTTTAGTGGCTGCCACCACCACCATAGCGTCAACTGGCAAACCTCTGGACCAGTGGGCATGCTCTTCCGGGGGGGGGAATCTTATCTGGTCTCCGGGGAATGGCCTCAATGAAGTCAGGGTTTTGCCAAGCTCGCTGCATGAGTTGGATTAACTTGTCGGCAGGTGGGGTCACCCAAGAGATAGAAGGCCTGGAGCGAAAAGCCTGCAGGAAGATGGACTCCTCCAAGGAAGAGTTAGAGGGCTTCCAGCCACCCCTCTGTTTTAATATTTCCAGGATGTCTCCAGAGACGACATCATCAAGGAGTGACCGTGGGGACCCCTCCCCATCATTGTAGTCTGTATCCTCTGTCAAAGACTCTTCATGAGAGTCAATGTGCTTCCTCTTGCATGCCTTCTTCCGAGGAGGTTCCTCAGTGGGAATATCTGAGGAAGACTTGGAAGGATGGGTACCCGAAACTGGGGTTTCCTGAGGCTTCTGCTCCTGGTGTCCCAGGGAGGTGGCTCGTGGTAGTTGTAGCTCAGCGGGAACAGGGTGAAGTTCCGACATCGAAGGAGCACTTCCTGAAGCAAGCACCCTCTCCATCACCCAGAAAGCAGGTCCGCCCGAAGAGGAATGGGAGCCAAGAACTGAGGACAACCTCGGAACCGGGGTCACACCCCGCTCTGTCGGACCCGTTCCCGGGGATAGAGCCCCAAGCAGAATCACGGCAGACGAAAACCAAAGGGGTGGCCTTGAAGGCTCAGTGATAGTCACCGTCTGCGCCGAGGAACAGGGTTCCACAAAGGACGTAGGAGCAATGGGCTTCGGAACTGACTGATTCGAAGGAGGAGTATACATCGGAGTCCTGGGAGAGATAGACCCAAACCCCAAAGGGGGTGCGTCTTAGGAACATTTGTTATCCCTCTGGCCATCAACAGCTGATCCAACAGGCACACCACTTCAAATTCGGAAAGACTCCTGGTGGACCTCGTGGACACTCCTGAAGAGGATTCGGGTCAGTCCAGAAAGGGGCTGTACATCTGACCTAGGAATGGATCCAATGAAGGGGAGTATCAGGTCCATGGTGTCTGAGCTAGTGGCACCGTAGTCTCTAATTTGGAGACAGGTAGTAAAGGAATCAGTGGAGAAGAAAAGGGACTTGGTGCTGAAGAGGCACTCGGAGTCTATGTTATTGGTTCCAAAGGAATTGCATGGGTCGAAACCGCTTTCGGTAGGTAAAAGGCAAAGTCAGTGCCATAGCTGTTGTCAAAGGTAAGGTCGGAGCCGTAGCTGAAATGGAAGGCAGGGTCGGTGCCAAGGGTTGCACCAATGTCGAAATTTCAGTAATGTCCAGGTCTTTGGTCAATGTGGCAACTGGAGCAGAGCTCAGAACGGTAGTAGCAGTAATAGTCGGAGCCGAAGTAGCAATTCTATGCTCCGAGGAAGACTTGTGGGCCTTATGTTTGTGTGACTTGCACTTATAACCAGCCGGTGAAGAGGGATCAGAAAGGGGACGTTTCTTGTCCTTCACTGGATAGGTTGAGACCTCCGACACAGAAAGGGGAGTCTGAGAAAGGAGAAATGAGAAGGCCTTTCAGAATCAATTTATTTTTCCTTTCATTCTGCATCCAATGACTAAAACTTTGATAAATCTGGCAAGGAGGTTTATCAGAGAGGGGAGAAACCCCCAGACAATAAACACAGTCATTGTGAGAGTCACTGTTAGGGAGTTTACCATTGCAAGAGGTGCAATGTTTAAACCATGAAGTCCCTTTTTTTGTAAGACATTTCCATACACACACAAAGAAAGTTAACAAAACTACTAAACACCTAAAAAGGTAAGAAAGGAAGATGAAAGGGAAAGAATATACCAACGATGGTATCAAGCGATACCACAAGGGTAAGGAGAGGGCATACCAACAATGATGAAAGTATTACCTAATGGGTAGAGATCGTTAGATATATTAATAGTAAAAGAGTGAAAAATAAGAAAAAAGTTTAAAAAATACACAATTATCAAGAAAATATAACACTTAGCTGGAGAGCTTGGTGAAACGCGGCTTTATGGCAACACTGCAAACAAGATCTGCGGTAACAGGGAAAAGGGCATTGTGGGTAGCAGCTTAGCTCAAGAGTTTTTGGTATACGTGAGCTTGGTATTAGGCCGACACGGTTCCGAGCACATCAGTGACAAATGGGAAGATTAACAACATCAGATGTACTGCTTTGCAGTCTCTCATTTTCCCTACATGCTTATGGTTCCATCAAGACTTCTGTTTACACATAAGCAGAGCAGTATATGATTAATCTGTAATATCACCTTTGGGAAACCATCTGAAATTATACAGGTTTATATGCAAACTACTTTAATCGTTTCAGTATATTCAGTAACAAATGAATTACTGCTGCAGCACTACTGGTGGTCTGTGATGAAAAAGGCATATTCCACTAATGATTTAAGATGGTTAGTAATTTTCTGATGGTGTCATTCCAAAGGAGAACTGCAAAGCTGACATAATACACATCTGACTTTTGCAGGACCACTGAAGAGCAAATATGAACCCATAATATAAAAATGTTTATTAACTACAATGGCTCCTCCCACTAATTGCTCCTTGATAAATGGGTTGTAGAGACCCCTATATAAATAGTTCTTTGAAGCTATATATACTCTGCGGTGTTAAGATGAGCTTCATAGAAGTAGCGCTAGGTTTCAGTTTTCTAATGTATTCTATACTATATCATTTTAAATGAATTGTGCAGATCTCCTACACTGAAACACAGAAACTTCCGTCTAGTCTCCAGTTCAATTTATTCTGACCTAAAAAGGGAGTTATGTTTGGTATAATAGTTAAGGTGTTTACTTCACAGTCTCCAGGTACAGCATTGGATTCTCACCTTTGAAATGGCAGGCATCAAGAAGAGTGCACTCTTGTTGCTGGTTGTGATATACCAATGGCAGGAGGACTGTAAACTGAAAGGCATAGGTTTCATAGGTAGGTACTAGGCTATCGGCCCGAGGGCTTACATAAGTCTAGCCAACAAGGTTCCCTGGCTTACGCCACCCAAGAAAATCTATTTTCCTGTGCCACTGTCGAGCAGAGACACAGAAGTGATCCCTGGGGTGTATTTCCTATTTCCCATCCACTCATCAAGATTTTTCTTGAAGAGTGCTAATGAAGAACTTTGCTTGACATAGGTGGGTAGCCTGTTCCAGAGTATGGGAAGTCTCTGGGACAGGAATCCATCCTTCCAGCATGTCCTGTTTATTGTGGTGACAAGGTTTAGGTCCCTAAAGCGTGTAGCTCGGAGGGATTGGGATTTCTTTAGGTGTAGCATGTCCAACAGCTCTGGGTATGACATAGCTTTGTATGTTTGGCAGAGATCACCTCAGAGTAGGTGATATGCTACGGAGTAAAGCTGGAGTTTTTTTGAGACGGTCAGTGTAGGGCATCTGTTTGAGGCCAGTAATCCTCTTTGTGAGGTACTTCTGTGGCCTTTCTAGCTGCTGCAGATGTCTTGTGAGGTACATTCCAAAAGGGGCATTGTACTCTATAATGGGTCTAATGAGTGTCGTGTAGAGGGGAAAGTACAGTTTTGTACCTACCATAAATGTAGATGTTCGAGTGGTTATACTGCTGCAGTCATCACACTTGGGTTACCCTGCCGTCAGGCAGTCCCGCAGTCGGCCTGAATTCCAAATCCTTGGTCCAGCGTCGGTTGTCGTCACTTCTTCCCTGACGTCAGTGCGGCAGGGGTATAAAAGAGGCAGCCAACGCCATTTTCTTCAGTTTTTCTTGCCCCAGATGTCAGGTGCCCCAAACTAAGAAGGCAAAATAAGAAGCTTGCAAAACATACCTTAGTGCAAAACAATGGTACTGGTTGTAAGCAAATACACCATATAGACATGCATCCCAAAGGTTGAAGTACATGGAGGTATAAGAAAAGCCTTGTTAGGTAGAGGGGATGGAGGGAGGGAGGGTAACCTCGACTGCAGCAGCATAACCACTCGAACATCTACATTTATGGTAGGTACAAAACTGTACTATGTTCATCGTGCTATGCTGCTGCAGTAATCACACTTGGGTAGAGTCCCAAAGCTATGGTTGGGTGGTAGGAGCTAAACTGGGTTAGGTGCAGCTAAGATGCCCTGCAGAACTGCAGTGGCAAACCCAGCTCTGTTTTTTGTACAGAGGAAGGTGGCAATGCTTGGTGAAGGTGTGCACTGAACTCCAGGTAGCTGCCTCCAGAAAGTCCTTTGTTGGGACTCCTCGGAGGAAGGCTGCTGAGGTTGCTATAGCTAGAGTGAGACCTAATACTAGCAGGCAGTGCTTTCCCGTGGTGTGAGTAGCAAAAGCAGATGCAGTGTGCTATCCATTTGGAGATGGTCTGTTTTGAAATAGCCTTTCCTTCTCAGCCTGGTGCATAGCATACAAGGAGTTGGTCAGATTTTCTGAAGGCCTTTGTCCTGTCCAAATAGTAACGTAACTGTCTGTGAATGTCCAAAGAGTGAAGGAGTCTTTCTCCTTTATTCTGTGGGTTTGGATAAAAGGTGGGCAAGTGTATGGTCTGATTGAGAGCCACACTGGATACTACCTTTGGCATGAAGGAAGGGTTGGTTCGTAAAGATACTCTGTCCTGATGGAAAATGATGAAAGGTTCCACTGCCATAAGTGCCTGCAGTTCTGAGACTCTGCATGCTGAGGTGATAGCCAGCAGCAGGGCTGTCTTCCATGACAAGTATTGAAGCTCTGCTGAAAAGGCTGGTTCAAAAGGAGGAAGTGTTAACTTTTCCAGAACAAAATTTAGATCCCAAGTAGGAGTAGGTGGTTTTCTGGGGGGTCTTTTTTTCCCCTCTGAGAAACTGCCTTAGCAAAGGATGAGAGAAAATGGGAGGAACCGTATCATATTGAGCTGAAATGGCTGAAGCATGGATCTTTATGGATGAGAAAGAAAGGCCTTTGTGTAGCATCTCAGTTAGATATTGGAGTATGTGCGGAATATTTGGGATGCCAGGATTTAGGCTTCTGGCCTGGCTCCATACACAAAATCTTTTCCATTTGTCTGAGTAAGTTTTTCTGGTGCTGGGCCTCCTGGCCTCCAAAATGACATTCTGGACGTCCTTTGATAGAAGTGTTGTTTGATAATTTAAGGTATTTTCCATGCAGCTAGATTTAAGGTCCTTAGCTGACTGTGAAGGATCTGAGAGTTTTGTTGGGTTAACAGCAGAGAGAATTGAGGTAAGATCCATGGAGGGCTGTGAGTCAAGTTTCGTAGTAGTGGGTACCAGTGTTGACATGGCCAGTCTGGGGCAATGAGGATCATCTGTGGTCTCTCTGATCTGGTTTTCAGTAATACCTGGGTGAGTAGAGGCAGAGGTGGGAAGGCGTAGACTGACAATGCTGTCCAACTGAATGATAGGGCATCCACTTTCCAGGCCAGGGGAAGTCCTTGTGCAAAATTTTTGTAGCTGGCAATTGTTGGTTGAGGCAAACAGATCTATGTCTGGTGGTCCCCACCTTTGAGTTATCATTGAGAATACTTGTGGGTGTAGTCTCCACTCGTGAGGGTCTGTCAAATTTCTGCTTAATTTGTCTGCCAAAATGTTTTTTTCCTGGCAGGAATTGTGCTTGCAGTTGTACTTGGTAAGTTAATGCTGTGTTCCACAAGTCCATTGCCTGTCTGCATAGTGGGTAGGAGTGCGTCCCTCCTTGTTTGTTTATGTACCACATAACTTTGGTGTTGTCCGTCCTTATTAGAAGTTGCCCTGGATGCAAAAGGTCCTTGAAGGCTGTTAGTGCATTTTTTACAGCTAGCATCTCCTACAGCTAGCATCTCCTTTTGATTGATGTGTAGTTGCCTTTGGTTTGCAGACCATTTGCCCTGTATGCATTGTCCTGCCATGTGTGCACCCCAGGCATAGTCTAATGAATCTGTTGTCAAGGTTTGGTTTGGTGGAGGTGAGACAAAAGGAATGCCCTTGTTTGCTTGGCATGCTTGTGCCCACCATAGAAACTCTTTTTGAAGGCAGGGAATGAGAGTTATAGTTGCTTCGTGGCTGTGTCTGTGTTGGGACCAAACACTTTTTAGGTACCATTGTAGTTTTCTCGTATGCAGCCTTGCATATGCAATTAGTTGAATGCAGGATGCCATGTACCCCAATGCCTGCAGGAATTTCCTTGCAGTGAGCTGGGTAGAAGTTGCCATGTTTTTGAAGTACTGAGCCAGTTGTTTTTGCTTGTCTGGCGTGAGGTAAGCCATCTGGGCCGTTGTATTCAAGCTGGCACCCAGGAAAATTATTTCTTGTGAGGGTATTAGTTTTGACTTCTTTTTGTTTACTGTGTACCCTAGGCAACTTAGCAACTTTGTTACAAATGCCAGATGCTGTAGTAGGATGTCTTTGCTGTCCGCTTGGATCAGGCAGTCGTCCAGATCTGGATAAATTTGTATTCCTCGCTGTCTGCAATATGCAATTATTGATGCCAGGCATTTCGTGAATACTCTGGGCACAGCAGATAAGCCAAAGGGCAATGCAGAGAATTGATAATGCGTTGTGCCTGCCAAAAATCTGAGGTATCTTCTGCAATCTTGTCTGATAGGGACATGCAGGTATGCCTCTTGAAGGTCCAACGTTACCAGCCAAGACTCCTTGCCCAGCATGGGAAGAAGCTGCTGTAGTGTGAGCATTTTGAATTTGGGAATGTCCAGGTACGTGTTTAGAATTGAAAGGTCTATGATGGGCCTCCAGGCTTTGTCCTTTCTTCGTACTAGAAACAGTCTTGAGTAAAATCCTTGACCTTGCTCTTTTGCAGGTACCTTTTAAATTGCTTTCATGTTCATGAGAGCTGAAATTTGCTTTTGTGCCTCTGCCCATTGGTTTGTTGGCAGATTTGGCATGCCTCTCATCCGTGGTAAAGTGTGAAAATGAAATCTATAGCCTCGGGTAATAATATCCAGAACCCATTTGTCCTGTGTTATGATGTGCCAATTTTGTGGGAAAAGAGCCAGTTTTCCTCCTAGAGGTGCTGCCTGGGCAATTATGCTTGGCAGGCGAAGAGGAAAGTCATTGAGTTTGTTTTCTGAAGGGTTGAGATCTGTTGTCTCCCCCTCTTTGAGTTGTTGTTTGCCACTGTCTAGGCCTGAAGGTACCCTGTGCCTGGCCTCTGCCCCTAGGGCGTCTGTACCTGCCCCTTTGGGGTCTGTCTGAAGCAGGAAAGGACCAGTTTTTTGATGGCCAGTTTCTGCTGAAGCGAGGAGGTTGTACCTGTAAAAAATATTTAACTGTCTGCATTGATTTTGCCTTTTCTTCCATCTTCTTTAAAACTTCCTCTGCTTTGACCTCAAATAACGCATCCTTTTGCAGTGGAGCATCCAGTAACTTTGCTTTGACATGTTCTGGTAAGGTCTGCTCTTTTAGCCAAGCATGTCTACGTATTACAGACCCTGTGACTGCTGCTCTACATGAGGTCTCCAAAGAATCAAAACCACACTGCAAGGTATGTTTTCCCACTTGTTCTGCTGCATGCAACAAATCTTGCATCCCTTTGAAATCTAGTTGATCTGTTTGAGGGATCACTTTCTGTTTTAACTGAGTAAGCAAGTACTGCTGGTATTTAATCATGTGGAATTGGCAGTTTAATGCCCTCATGGTCAAAGTGGCAGAGGTATACACTTTGTTACCCCATCTTTCTAATGCCCTGGAATCTCTTTCCGCAGGTAGTGGATTCTTAGCAGTAGAGGCCTTAACCCCTTTGGGACCCTGGGAAATGGTTTCTGGATCTGCAGCAGGGCTTTTATATAAAAACTTGTGAGAGTCAGGGACTCAATAGTATCTGTCTGGTTTAGGTGGTGCTGGAGGTAAGGAATCTGGATTTAGACTGGATTCAGTGTAGACATCATCCAGAATGTGCAAAAAAAACAGGAGGAATGGCTAGGGGTCTATGCTGAGGCAAAAGAAGAAACTCACGGAGTCTTTTCTTGGAGTCAGAGTAATCTTGTCCTTCCCAGTGGAAATGCTCTCTCATGGTGTGCAGGGTTTCCCCAAAAGAGAAGTCTTCAGGGAGGGAAACAGAGTGAATAGACTCCTCAGCATCTGAGTCTTCATATTGAGGGAAGGGGTAATCCTGTTCCTCAGAGTCTGCTGAGGAAATGGATTCCTGGTCAGAAGGAGGTAAATCTTCCTCCAGTCTAGGCCTTTGGTCAGCAGGGGGCTGGGAACCTCTGATAAGGGTAATCAGGTCCTCCGCCATTTTGAGCATCTATTTTTTAGGCATAGGGACCTGTATGGGAGTCTGTGGACCCGGTTTCTTAACCTTTGGAAGCTTAGCGTATGACTTAACGGAAAGAGTCGTCGGTTTAAAGACGCCTTCTGAAACCGAAGGGCTGTCTATAGTCTCCGGATCGCCGCCAGGGTTGGCGTCCACGAGTTGAGGAGGAACCGGTTCCAGTGGCCCGGTAGATTCTGACTGAGAGGTAGTTGTATTTTCTAAATCTGCGGTAGTCAGGGGCTGTGTAGGCGCCTCACTGAATACCGAAGATCCGGCGGCAGGCCTAACTGAGACCTCGGTATCTGGTCTTGGTCTAGGTCTAGGCTGCCGGTCTTTGCCCTTGCGTTTTTTAAACATAGCGGTAGTCGGAGGTTCCGACGACATAATGTAGTTGAATTTTCTGCCAAAATAATGTCAGGCGGTATCAGCCCGACACTTAATAGTGCGTTTATTGAACCTAGCGCAAAACCGACAACCAGAAACGTCGTGGTCTGGGCCTAGGCAAGGAATACAATAAGAATGAAAATCCTTATGAGGTATTTGCTTCCCACAAGAAATACAATTATTAACTTTGTCTGACATTGGTCTGAGGCAAGAAAAGTTTCCCCAACGGGGTACTTAGCTTTATAGAAGACTTCGGCTGAAAATCTGTTTGAAAATCTCAGGAGCTGGCCGACCGGCACTTGCGAACTGCATCTGCTTCGGGCACCGTGCGGCAAGAAAGACTGGGGAAAATGGCGTTGGCTGCCTCTTTTATACCCCTGCTGCACTGACGTCAGGGAAGAAGCGATGACAACCAACACCGGACCAAGGCTTTGGAATTCAGGCCGATTGTGGGACCGCCTGATGGCAGGATAACCCAAGTGTGATGACTGCAGCAGCATAGCACGATGAACATCAATTACCTCTTTTTTCCTGGAAGAGATCCCTTTTATGATGAGGTGTGCCACATAGAAGGACTTGCTGACTACTGTGGTGATGTGACTATCAAAGGACAGACTACTGTCCACCTGGGTCCCAAGGTCTCTTATCACACATTCGGTGTTAAGTAGACTGCTGTCTATGTAGTAGTTCATGGGTACAGAGATTTTACCAAAGAGGATGACAATGCACTTTTTGGCATTGAGCTTGAGGCCATGGCTCTGACACCAGGCATCTGTCTCAGTGAGGCCCTTCTGTAGGATTTCCACATCATTTGGGGACTCTACTATGGCTCCTAGTTTGCAGTCATATGCGAACTTCGTTAGCCAGAGGCCTTCTGTGTTAGCCTGTACTTCAGAGAAGTAGATACTAAACAGGAGAGGTCCCAGGATTGAACCCTGTGGTACTCCACTTGTCATTGGTTTGAGGTCAGATTTGGAGTGTGCAACTTTTATAGTGTGGGTTCTGTCAGTGAGCCAGTTGGCAACCCATCTTGTGACGTAGGGATTTATTATTTAGTTTAGTTATAATTCCAGAGTGGGGGATGATGTCGAAAGCCTTGGCAAGGTCAAGATAGGCTATGTGAACCACCTTACGCTCATCGACGGCTTTGGCGACTGCATCAAAGAAGTTGATCAGGTTCAGGAGGCATGATCTGCCATTCACAAACCCAAACTGGGTGGGATCCAGAGTATGGAGGTTACTAATGTCTTTGTTTATGAGTTCCATGAGGATACTTTCCATGGCCTTGCAGACCAGGCTCGTCAGGCTAATAGGGCGATAGTTTCCGGGATCAGTGTTGGCTCCCCCTTTTTGGAGTGGGATAACTGTTGCTGTACGCCATTCAGTGGGCACAAAGCCTGATGTGAGGCTATGATTGAACATGGTGCTTAGGTGGGGAGCCAGTTCGTTCTGAATTTCATATAAAATGCAGCCTGGGATGTTGTCCGGTCCCATGGATGCTGTGTTTTTGGCTTTAGAGAGTGCAGCTTTTACTTGCGTAGTTGTGATTACAGGTACTCTGCATTCTTCCTGTACAGATATGGGCCCTTTAGGGGGTTATGGGGGGGTAAAGTTATCACTGAACCTATCTGCCAGGATGTTTGCAATATCAGTTGGTTCTGTAATTTTCGTGCCATTGTGCTGTAACTCAGAGCAGATCTGGGTGTTGCCATTGAGATTCTTGACATAGCTATAGAATGCTTTGTGGCTGTCCATGGAATCAGTGGCAATTTTGTTTTCGTTGCTAGCTTTGGAGGTTTTTATAAGGGATCTCAGCTTCTTTCTGAGGCTGACCAGGGAGCTTCTCCACTCATGGGATTTTACTCTCTTTTGCAACGATTTCTTCCTTCTGTTATACAGTTTGTTTATGGCAGGGGACCAACAGATTGGCTTCCTTTTTTTGGAGGATAGTGGCTTGGTTCTGTTTGGGAGAGCACAGACTACGCACTTGTGTAAGTGCTTATAGAGTGGCATTTGTGTAGGATTCAGCAGTCGTAACTGTATTGTCCATCTGCATGGGTGTCATGAAGTTCACCACTTCTGTCTTAAGAAGCATGAAGTTGGCTTTGGAGAATTTTTTTTACCGTGGTTTCCTTAATGGGGGGTGGGGGCGTGATGTGGATATCAAGAGTGTTTAGCTTATAAGGGGATTGGACCAACGAGAAGTTGACCTCAGGTGTGGAACACCGGTCACTCATGTTGGTAATGACTAGGTCTAGGATATTGTTGCCCATGGTGGGGGTGTGGATAAGTTGATCCAGGGCACTGGAGTTTATGAATTCCAGAAAGCGTTGTGTGAAGGAGTTGGTACACAAGTAGTTTTCACAGTTAATGGTGGGGTAGTTGAAATTGCCCATTATTAGGGTGTTTGGTTGAACCCTAATATTGTGCCCTTAATACCCTTGCATAATGTGGCAAGCCTGTTGCACTGTGGATTGTGCAAAAATTATAACACTAAAGTTGCTGGAAAACATTGGAAACATGAGCCACAAACTATTACAAAAATGATGAAATTTATATCGCATGGGATCACCCGCTACAAACAGTTCAAAAAATAGATGCAAGAAAACCAGATATAGTAATCCATGAAAAGAAGATAAAAGTAGCGTTGATCACTGAAACTGTCACACCCAGTGACTACAGTGTCTTACATAACAGAGAGACACAAAGTCATAAAATACCAGGATTTGCAGGCAGAAACAAGGGCAATGTGCAAGAAGGATACACACACAGTTCCAACAGTAGTATGAGCAGTATTAAAAAAATAACTTACAGTCGTATTTAGGTATGTTACCAATACATGAATGTATGAATTACAGAAGAAATCATAATTGGGTACACTGTGGTACAGAGAAGAGCACTTCTGGCTAATATCAAACAGTGAAACAATACTAATTTCATGAACTTTAATCGTACTTTGACTTAGGAATGGGCTCCACACTCATCATGGTCTTAGAAATTCAAAAGACTTGGAAAAATTAAAAAAAAGTTGAAAGGGAAATTGGTTAGTCTTAAAATGGCCGACGAGGGCAGACAGCCTATTACTAATCTATGGACCTACAAAAATGTCATATTTCGGTCTATTATATCAAATGATTACCTACCCTTAGATGTTAATTTTCTTTTTCTGTATGTTTCTCAACAGTAATTTTTATGTAAGAAAATATGTGGAATTAACAAAATACCTGGTACCTTAAAATAATTAATTCCACAGTCACACAACACTGAATAAAAGTGAAACTAGTGGCTAACCCTAGTCTACATTCTGACATAAACAGAGAGTCTGCTATGACTAACAAAAGTATATGACGTTTTGGCCTAGTCTGACAGAACAAACTAAGCAAAGATCAGCTGAACCAAGTGTAATGTTTTATGTATATATGGATGCCTGTGTCCTAGAACAGAGGGTCACTGGCTTCTTGTGCTCTTCTTGATGCCTGTGCTACTGCACAAGTAGCAGGTGTTCTTCTGAGTAGTGCTTATTCCAGCTGCACAGTGGAACGAGTCACAGTCATAGAAGTTTCTAGGTAATGACATATTGCCTTTTACAGAATCTGGATAACTCTGAACCAATACACAGTACTGCAACACAAATCAGTTAAATCGGTGCATGCCGAAGGGCTCTGCATGCTGCTGGCTATGAATATAAGCTACTGTCACTAATACTGGTCATCTACTTGTGAGATGCAGTTGGTGCTGGACAGTTGCCTCCTCTCTTTACACCTGGTTCTGCCTAAGCTTTTTTCTATTCTGCTTACTATATCAATTACCTGTAGTGTGTGTCTCTCTTCCATTACATTAAAGAAATACTAAACAATTATATATAAAGATATTAACCTTCTACGTTTTACTTTCCAGCCTTCACAGCCCTTTCTATACATTCCCTCACTTCAGATTTTTCAACAAAATATGTCTGCTTTCCTTTTTTTGGTTTCTAGTCTCATGTCTTCCTTTTCTACGTTGCATTTTCTTGTTTCTATTTTTGGTAAGCCTGTGCATCAAAATAGTCACCATCATTCTCTTGTAAACTAAATTCCTTATCGGAGTTCAAGGAATGGGATTTTGCATCACTAAACTGCACTGCATAAATTAGTGTCTGTAAATATCTCCTCAAGACCATACTGCATTGTAAACTTCTCTAGGCATATTTATCAAAGTTTATTAATAAATCCCACAGTCAGATTTTACAAAGTACTACACTGATAGCCTTACTTCTGCTCATGATATCAATAGTAAAGTACAGTTTTGTACCTACCATAAACGTAGATGTTCGAGTGCTAATACAGCTGCAGTCATAACAGATGGGTTCTCCTGCCGTCAGGCGGGTCCTCGGTTAGCCGAATTCCAAAGTCTAGGTCTGGCGTCGGTTGTCGTCGCTTCTTCCCTGACGTCAGTGCGACAGGGGTATAAAAGAACCAGCCGACGCCATTTTCTTCAGTTTTTCTTGCCCCAGATGTCAGGTGCCCCCAGAAGGAAGGCAATACATAAATTTGTGTAATAAAGCAATGCCATATAATCAAAATACAGTAGTGCAAGCAAATACATCATGAAAGAATACCCCAATCTGGTTGCATGAAGATATGTTAGCCAATAGGCCTGTCCCAAGAGGGGAAGGACGGAGGGAAACCTGGACTGCAGCTGTATTAGCACTCGAACATCTACATTTATGGTAGGTACAAAACTGTACTATGTTCATCGTGCATACAGCTGCAGTCATAACAGATGGGTAGAATCCCAAAGCTAAGAAAGGGGTGGTAGGCACTAGGTGGAACTAGGAGGAGCCAGAATGCCCTGCAAGACTGCAGTGGCAAAGCCCGCTCTAGATTTGGAGTATAATGGAAGGTGGTAGTGCTTGGAGAAGGTATGCACAGAACTCCAAGTGGCTGCTTCTAAAATATCTTTGGTAGGAACTCCTCTGAGAAAGGTTGCAGAGGTAGCCATGGCCCTTGTGGAGTGAGATCTGATGCCTGTAGGTACAGTTTTGCCATGAAAAGAATAGCAAAAGCGTATGCAGTGGGCTATCCATTTTGAGATTGTCTGTTTGGAAATTGGCTTTCCTTGAGCTCCTATAGCATAGGACACAAAGAGCTGTTCTGATTTTCTGAAAGGCTTTGTTCTGTCCAAATAATAACGCAGCTGTCTGTGGATGTCCAAGGAATGTAGTAATCTCTCCCCTTTGTTTTGAGGATTAGGATAAAAGGTAGGTAAGTGTATGGCCTGATTCAAAGCTACCCTGGATACCACTTTTGGCATAAAGGACGGGTTGGTTCATAATGAAACTCTGTCCTGATGGAAGATGATAAAAGGCTGCACAGCCATGAGAGCTTGTAGTTCTGAAATTCTACGAGCTGAGGTAATAGCCATGAAGGAAAGCTGTTTTCCAGGACAAATATTGCAAATCTGATGAGGCAGCTGGCTCAAAAGGAGGCAAGGTCAGTTTTTCCAGAATGAAATTGAGATCCCAAGCAGGTATTGGTTGTTTCCTTGGGGGATTTAGATTCTTAGCCCCTCTGAGGAACTGTCTTAAGAGGGGGTGAGAGAATAAGGGTGGATCAGTGTTGTATTCTGCAGAAATGGCTGAGACATGGATTTTGATGGAGGAGAATGAAAGTCCACTGCTTAGCAGCTCAGCTAGATACTGTAATATTTGAGGTAAATTCAGTTTTCCAGGATCCTGGCCCTTTTTCTCATTCCAGACACAAAACCGTTTCCATTTTGCGGAGTAAGCTTTTCTGGTAGACGGCCTTCTGGCCTCCAAAATGACATCCTGCACCTCCTTGGAGAGTAGGGTCTGTTGTGATGCTGTGCTGAGTCAGGAGAAGAGGCATTAGAGGCAGGGTCCATGGTGGGGAATGCGTCAGGCTCCTCAGGAGTGGGTACCAGTGTTGTCTTGGCCAGTCTGGAGCAATGAGAATCATCTTTGGTCTGTCCGCTCTGGTTTTCAATAGAACTTTGGGCAGCAGAGGAAGAGGTGGGAAGGCATAAACTGTCACTGATGTCCAACTGAAAGAGAGAGCGTCCACTCTCCAGGCCTTTGGATGAAAAATCCTTGAGCAGAATTTTGTCAATTGGTGATTTTTGTGGGAGGCAAAGAGATCTATGTCTGGCCTACCCCATGCTTGGATTATCTCTGTAAAAACTTGAGGATGCAACTTCCATTCGTGTGGATCTGTCATATTTCTGCTTAGGTTGTCTGCCAGCGTGTTTTCCTTGCCTGGCAAGTACTGTGCTTGTAGTTCGATTTGTAAGTCCATGGCCATGTTCCAAAGTGACATGGCCAGTCTGCATAGGGGGTATGAATGTGTTCCTCCCTATTTGTTTATGTACCACATTACTGTGGTGTTGTCCGTTCTTATCAATAGTTGACCTGGTTGCAGAAGGTCTTTGAAAGCTGTAATAGCATTTATTACTGCTAGCATTTCCTTTTGATTGATGTGAAGGTGCTTTTCCTTTTGGGACCATTTGCCCTGAATGCACCGAGGCGTCTGTTGTGATGACTTGATTTGCTTGAGGCTTGCTGAATGGGAGACCTGTGTTTGTTTGGCATGCTTGAGCCCACCACAGAAATTCCTTTTGAAGACATGGAATTAGTGGTATTATTGTTTCCAAACTGTGGCTGTGTTGAGACCATAGGTTTTTCAGGTACCATTGAAGTTTCCTCATATGCAGCTTTGCACATGGGATTAGTAAGATGCAACATGCCATGAATCCCAGAGCCTGCAGGATTTTCCTTGCAGTCAGCCTGGTGCAATTTGCTAGTGCTCTGAAGTATTGAGTTAGTTGCCCCTGCTTCTCTGGCGTGAGGTAAGCCATCTGGGTGTTTGTGTCCAAGTTGGCACCCAGAAAAATTATTTTCCGAGAGGGTATTAGCCCTGATTTCTTTTTGTTGACTGTGTATCCCAGAGAATTCAACAACATTATTACATAAGCCAGATGTTTCAGAAGATTGTGCTTGCTGTCCGCTTGGATCAGGCATTCGTCCAAATAGGGGTATATTTGTATCCCTTGAAGTCTGCAGTAGGCAATTACTGATGCCAGGCATTTCGTGAATACTCTGGGTGCAGTAGATAAGCCAAAGGGCAATGCAGGGAATTGATAATGGGTTGAACCTGCAAGAAATCTGAGGTATCTTCTGCAATTTTGTCTGATTGGGACATGCAGGTATGCCTCCTTGAGATCCAATGTTACCAGCCAAGACTCCTTGCCCAGCATGGGAAGAAGATGCTGTAGAGTGAGCATCTTGAATTTTGGTACGAGTAGAAATGTGTTTAGGATGGATAGGTCCAAAATAGGTCTCCAATCTTTTCCCTTCCTTGGTACCAGGAATAGTCTGGAATAAAAACCTTGACCTTGTTCGTGCATAGGTACCTCTTGAATAGCTTTCATGTCTATGAGATCTGTAATTTGTCTTTGTGTCTCTGCCCTTTGATTGTGTGGCAGGTTTGGCATGCCTCTCGTTTTTGGAAGGGTGTGAAAATGGAATCTGTAGCCTCTGTTTATAATGTCCAGGATCCATTTGTCTTTTGTGACAATATGCCAATTTTTTGAAAATAATGCCAGTTTTCCGCCTAAGGGTGCTGCCATTTGAGTCTTGCTTGGCATGCATAGGGGAAAGTCATTGGGCTTGCTTTCTGAATGGTTGCGAGTTATCCTCACCACCTCTGTGTACGAGCTTGCCATTGTCTGCCTCTAAACGATCCTTGGGATTGTCCTCTGCCCCTCGGGCGCCTGTATCGACCTCTTTGGGGTCTGTCCATGGCTGGAAAGGACCAATTTTTGAAAGGCCAATTTCTACTGAAACGTGGGGGTTGTACCTGTAGAAAATCGTTCACAGTTTGCATTGATTTAGCCTTTTCCACCATTTTCCTTAATACCTCCTCAGCATTAGCACCAAATAATACATCCTTTTGTAGAGGGGCATCTAGTAATTTAGCTTTGACATGACCTGGCAAGGTTTGTTCCTTGAGCCAGGCATGTCTACGTATGACTGATCCTGTAACAGCAGCTCTACATGAGGCCTCTAGAGCATCAAAACCACATTGTAAGGTATGTTTACCCACTTGTTCTGTACTATGCATCAAATCCTGCAACTCCTTCAAGTCTGGTTGTTCAGGTTGTGACATTTTACTTTTCAATTGTGATAACACGAACTGTTGGTACTTTAGCATATGGAACTGACAGTTTAATGCCCTCATGGTTAAGGTAGCCGAGGTATATACCTTTTTTCCCCACCTTTCTAAGGATCTGGAATCTCTCTCGGAAGGTAATGGGTTTTTATCAGTGGAGGCCTTAATTCCCTTGGGGCCCTGTGAGATAGTTTCTGGGTCAGCAGCATGGCTTTTGTATAGAAATTGGTGTGAGTCAGGAACCCTGTAGTACCTGTCAGGCTTGACTGGGGCTGGAGGTAGAGAATCCGGGTTAAGGCAGGCCTCCGAGTACACATCATCTAGTATGTCCAAGACAGGAGGTATAGCCAGAGGCCTGTGCTGAGGTAGCAAGAGAAATTCCCTAAGCCTTTTCTTGGAATCTGAATAATCATGGCCTTCCCAGTGGAAGTGTTCTCTTAAGGTATGCAAAGTTTCCCCAAATGAGTAATCCTCTGGGGGGGATACAGAGGGAATGGACTCCTCTGCATCAGCGTCTTCAAAAGGGGAGTAAGAATGTTCCTGATCATCAGAGTGCTCTGAAATAATGCAGCCCTGATCAGAGGAGGGGGATTCTTCCTCCACTCTGGGCCTTTTGTCCGGGGTTGAGAACCCCTGATAAGAGTAATTAAATCCTCAGCCATTTTAAGCATCTGTTTTTTAGGCATGGGGCCTGGGGATGGGCCCTGTGTAGCTTGTCTCTTAGAATGCATGGCTGCTTTAGACTTAGTGAAAGCCTTGATGGAAAAAGAAGAGGAAGGTCTGAAGACACCTTGAGAGGAGGTGGACCTGTCCACATTTTGAGATTCACCGCCAAGAGTGGCTTCGGTATCTGTAGTCGGGGTGTGGGCCGAGGAGCCTGTGACCTCGGGCACAGGAGACACCACCAATGAAGTGTCGTCGGTAGTCAGGGGCTGCGTCGCTGAGAACCGGACCACGTGTAGTCGGCTTTGGCGTGGTGTCGGTAGAGGCTGCGGACCTCGTGTGTCGGTCCTTATCTTTGCGCTTTTTAGACAAAACTGGAGTCGGAGTATCCGACGACATAATATAGTTAAATGTTTTGCCAAAATAATGCTGGGCAAACTCCGCCCGACGCTTAATGGTGCGTTTGTTGAATGTAGCACAAAAGCGACAGACCGAGACGTCGTGGTCTGGGCCTAAACAAGGAATACAGAGGGAATGGAAATCCTTATGCGGTATTTGCTTCCCACATGAAATACAATTATTAACTTTGTCTGACATCGGTCTGAGGCAAGAAAAGTTTTTAGCTTTCAAGAAGACTTTGGTTGCAAAAGTTTCGTAATTTCAGGAGCTGGCCGACCAGCACTTGCAAACTGCTTCTGCTTTGGGCACCGCGCGGCAAGAAAGACTGAAGAAAATGGCGTTGGCTGGTTCTTTTATACCCCTGTCGCACTGACGTCAGGGAAGAAGCGACGACAACCGACGCTGGACCTAGACTTTGGAATTCGGCCGACCGAGGACCCGCCTGATGGCAGGAGAACCCATCTGTTATGACTGCAGCTGTATGCACGATGAACATCTGGGTGACAGCAGCTACTAGGACAGTGGTAACTATCTTGACGCATTATTTTAGGTGACAACACTGATTCTGCCCACTGTCACAATAACTGCAACTGATGGGGAGTAAATCAAATGTCTCAAAATAAAGTACTCTGAATCTTCATTTATTTATTCACTCATTCATTTACTTTTTGTGTAGAGTATGTTTCCATCCAATGTCCTGTATCAATAATCTCTATATATATATATATATATATATATATATATATATATATATATATATATATATACATACATACATACACACACACACACACACACATGTATAAATATATATTGATATACTCATACACAAAAACTCCGTTCATCCATACATACATAACCCCTTTTTCCAATTTTTACACATGGGGTCGGGGTGTCACCTCAACAGTGACAATCATCCAGAGCCAAGGTTGACACCACTGGGTGTCAAGTCCTACTGTGGTTGTTCTTCCATACCACACACTCACATGCACACACACACCAATGGCCAAGTTAATGTGTCCAATCCACCTACAAAATACAGTATTATGTCTTTGAAATGTGGGAAAACCAGCTGTAAGAATGATTGAAATAAAAGCTCCCTCCCTCAATATCCACAGGCTGCCACACAAAATACTTCAGTGTTATGGCAACCCACCATTCTTTCTGCCATACAAACTATTTCTACCTAGAAAAATCTATGACTTATTAAAATAAGGATACCTAACTAATATTTTTGATCAAGAATTGGCCAGCAAATATTCACTGTAGGAGAAAATGGAGTATTGCTTTCACTGTTTGAAAGCTTCTATTTCCCACCAAGTGGGGTGAAACTGTTCTGAGACAGGAGAAAAACCTCCTATCATAAGTCAGAATTAGGAATCTCTAAAAATGATAACCATGGCAAATGTGATCTGCATTTTCAAAATCAAATATGTGCCTCTATTATGGCTCCGGCAATACGCAGAACAACCAAACAAGTTTGTTTATTTCATTCACTCATGTTCAATTAAAATCACATCAAACATCTTTTTTTTTTTTTTTTTTTTTTTTTAATTTTCCTTTCTCTCTCACCAAAACACAGAACCAATCACTTTTATTTTTTATTTATTTATTTTTTTATTTGACATTTGTTTACCAGGTTAGTCTGACTGGGCTTGAAGGCCTTTTTCAGCAGAGGCCCGAGGAGAAAAGCTCCAAAACAAAAGAAAATATAAATCCATGAAGTACGTACAAAGAAAAAAAATATATGAACCATGACAACTCCAACAGTAGGGTGCCTACTATTGGTTACAATAAAGAACTTCTACATTAAATCATTACTGACACACTCACTTAGTTCCAATATGTACAGAGGGTAAAGATGCAATCTACAGCAAGTGAAATCAATAGGTAATAACTACATTGGTATGACTGCAGTATTTCTTTGACATTTAGGTAGACGTTGTCTGCAGGAAGATAGATATACGAAAACAGGGGTACGTTGAAGAGCAGAAGCCACTCATAAAATGCATAAGCCAAGGAAAGCCATATCATTAATTTATTCTCCCTGTGTTTTCTATGAAAAGATGAATGAATGCATCCACTACATACACAACTTCTTTAAATGTGCTTGTCCTAAGTATTTGAGATATCAGTGTTCTCTAACTCTCCACCTCCCCTCATTATAACCACCAAAGTATGCAGCCAGTTAGCTTTTATACCGACACTATATTTCCATAAATGAAATAAAATTATTTTATTTACTTTTATTTATTTGTTAAATTGGGTTGGTGAACTGGTCTACTGACCTTTTCTGCCAGCCCTAGGTTCATAGACCAGAAAACATACAACAAATCGTTAGGTGCAGTTAAGCGGTATAAATATGATAACAACACAGATGGAACTACAAGACAAGAAGCAATTCTATTACAGTATTTAGATGTCAGTTAAATTCTGCATTATATTTCTAAATACAAGTCAAACATAATAAAGTAAATTAAACAGCACACTCAGAACTATACAGGAAAGAAAGAAAATGGTAATTACTTAAATAAGAAAAAAGACAGGAACAAAATCAAAGTTTCAAACATTAAAACAAAAAGAGGTAAATTACAAATATGCAAAAATATAAACTGCAACAATGTGACACAATGAATATAATCAAAAATTAGTATTGTCGTTTAAGAAAAATTATCACATGTTTAAGATATACTAGTTACTGTATTTGTCAAGCAGCTGATCTAATTAAGGCTAACATTTAAAGTAAATGCTATCATTTTATGTCTTAATTTTATAGTAGGCATTGACCATCACAATGGACAGTGACTATGGTTTCATGATGAGCATCACTGTCACCAGTTTATATGTGAAAAACACCCATTTATCCCTACCTGCTGTCACAAATTTAGTAAGTGATAGTTAAGTCACGGGCTGTGGTCTCAATCTGCATCGCTGACAAACAAATAATGTGTGAGGGTTGATTAGCTTTAAGAGTGCACAGTGAATGCACACTGCTGCCTCACGTAATAGTCACTACCTACCACACCCAAATATGCCTTACACTGATCAGCTGCCAACAAAGTTATACTTACTGGCTCCCCACAATCTCACCAACTTCGACTCAGCCCGGTGCTTCCAGTAAAATCCTACAAACAGCAACTGAAACTTGACCCAGATTGTTCCACACAAAAAAATGCATGCACAGTATTTTCAGGAGGAGTTAATGATACATTTTCATTAGTAGTATCCCTTATCTGCATTTATGGTAAGTCTGCTGCCAAATAAGACCTCTACAATCCACTAAAAATCAAAAGCTATCCATTAAATATTTGTATGGTAGGAAGCTTAGCAGTTACCTTTACATACATTAAATCTCCGGTCACAAACTTTTTGAAACTGAAATGAAACTCGGCAACTATTTTTTTTTGGTCATTTAGTGAAATCTGTTAATGACTTCAAGGAATTTACCACATTAGACTGGCTTGTCCAGCACTGCCTCTAAGTTCTTGTAAAATAATATGAAATACTTCAATAACACCATGTATCTTAGCGTCTTCTGCCCCCTCCTTTTCTGCCTCCAGCTTTTCACAGTATTACTGTCTTCTGTAGTGAATCCTTCATGTCATACAGTTAAATTATAAGTTTTAGTTTTACAATCATACCTTCCATTGAACAGCCTTGCTTTATTTCCTTAAGTATATACTGATTTGATCTTCTTCCCTGTGGAATGTTCAAAAGCCTATTTTCAACATTATAGTTCAAAATAATTGATTTTCTCGTGCTTGGCTTTACTTATAATCCATCTCTCACAGCCATATGTTACTACTGGGAAAACATTACTTTAACTGTAAGGACCTTTATTGATAACGTGAAATATTTTTTGTCTTTAATAACCTTATTCAAATTTTCCTTAGCTTTCTTCCAAAGAAGCACATTAATTTCAATGCTCAAGTTACAATCTACACAGACCTTAGACCCAAGGAAAACAATCTGTTATTGTCTACACATCATTCCCATACATTTCAAAGAATCAACATAGCAAGTCAAAATTATCTTCTTTGATCCTGTGTATCATATCAGCATTTGCACTCTCTAGTTTCATCAACAAGCTTTTCACTTTTTCCTCATGTTTTTTCTGCAGTCATATCATCTAAGTATCTGCGGCTGTTAATATTTCTTTGGGCAATTTTGACTCCACCAAATTATACATTTAATGCAGCATTTTACAGGATATATTCGACATATAAAATAATAAATAGTGTGACAATATACAGCCTTGTCACACTCCTTTCCCAATCCTAAACCAAACATTTATTACACATTGAGCTCTGTTACCTCTTGCTCTGCATACAGTTCCCCCAAGGAGGCAAAGGATGTGACCTGGTATACCCATTTCTCTAAAAGCATGCGTAGTTTGTCATGGTACAGAAAAGTACAGGCTTTACAGTAGTCAACAATGTGGAAATATTTTTTTTTCTGGAACTACCTTGCTTTCTCTATTACCCTTGGGTGTTGACAGTTTAATTTCTCCTGCCTCTGTCTCTTCTAAAAACAGTATCTAATGATTCTTGATCCACTGCTGGAGTCTAGTTTGCAGAATCTTAACCTTACCTTACTGGCATGTGAAACAAGTACAACTGTTGGATAATCTGAGTACTCCATGATGTTTTCCTTTTTGGCGGGGACTGGAATACAACTGACTTTTACCAATCCAATGAATATTTGGCAAACTGTAAACACTAACTGCATCAGTTTACAGGATTTAAGACAATTCAGCTGGTATTCCACCAAGGGTTTCTAGGGCCCATCTGACTTCATTCACAAGACAGATGGCTCTAAATCTGAAAATTCGTCATCCCATGTCTCAGTTATGTTAGGGTCCTTCTGTATATTCCTGCTACATCTTCATGGTATCCTTTGCTAGGTCTCTCACATTTTTATCCTCTATCATGCTAACTCTTACATGAAAACTTCTCAAATATCGCCAGCCTTCTTCAAGATATCTCTTCTTGTTTGGCACTGCTCATTTAAATATGCTTTATCTTTTCCCACTGTTCTCCATAACTCTATATTAAATTTAACACATTTCCTTCTTTCCATTCCTTTCTGCTCTCATTCTTTCTTTGGTCACTTCTAAAGCCTCGACAGACTGATATTTTACCTTCTTAGTTTTCTTTCTATTAGAAATATTTTTGCTGCCCCATTTAACAATATCACAATGCCGTTTCATAGTTTTTCAGTAACTCTCTCCACCACGTCTAATACCTTAGAACTGTTCTTCACCTACATTACATATTTATATGGAATACTGTTGAGCTTGTATCTTCTTGCCCTGGGGCAATACCTCTCAACTCTTCTGATTTTTGCAGAATGCCCAGATTTTTGCCTCCACTTTTTTGTCTGTTCCTCATAAACTTTGTGGTTTTCTGGCAAAGCAGAGAGGATTGAAGTCATTAAATAATACTAAATAATGACAGTCATTTGCATTTCAGACTTCAAATCTTTAAGAAAATATACAATAATTGAAACAAAGAAGTTATGTACTTACCATAACATTCCATGTGAGTTGTTTATCTCGCCTTTATTCTCACTGATGGGTTCGAAGCCGATCCTCGGCTCCAACACGGCCGATAGCAAAGCTCAAGGTTTGCCAGTAGCTCGAGACAAAGCCCCTTATCCCACAATGCACTGCTGGAGTTACCTCATATCTTGTTTGCTGCGAGTAAAAAATATATACCCTTTTATTTATTTCTACAAGGAAGCACTTCCTGAAGGGGAAGAAGAAATGTTGAATAACCAGGATGGTACTAGCCTCTAAGTCAACTGTCAGTCAGGAGGGGGGAAGGAGGGAGGGACGTGAGAATAAAGGCAAGATAAACAACTCATGTGGAACGTTATCATAAGTACATAACTTCTTTATGTGAAGTTGTTTAATCTCGCCGTTTATTCTCACTGATGGGTAGCGTCCCTATCACCCTCAATCTTGGATGGCTCATGGAAGTACATTCTTCAGTACCGTGGAACTAAAGAAAGACCTGTCCTTATTTACTTTGCAATGCGTGATAAAGTTATGAGGCTTAGACCAAATGGCTGCAGCACAAATATTGTCAAGGGGCAATTTAGCTTGAAAGGCAGAAGACGTAGAAACGACTCTGGTAGAATGAGCCTTAGGTTTGTGTGTCAATGGCATGCTCGCATTCGCATAAACAAAGGATATATAATCTGATAACCATTTAGACAAAGTTGATTTAGCCACTGGACTACCTTTTCTGGCTTCTGAGAAGGATACAAAAAGTTGATCTGATTTTCTAATATCCTTAGTTCTGTCAAGATAAAATCTGAGCTGTCTGTGTACATCAAGTTTGTGCAGCATGTATTCCAATTTGTTAGAGTGGTTGGGAAAAAAGACTGGCAGCTCAATGACCTGATTGATATTGGATTCAGAACAGACTTTAGGTAAAAATGAGGGGTTTGTTCTGAGAGATACTCTATCAGCATGGAAAATCATGTAAGGTGGTCTGACAGATAATGCTTGAAGTTCTGACACTCTGTGGGCAGACGTAATGGCCACTAGAAAAAAAGTTTTCCAGGATAAATATTTGAGATCACAAGAAGATACTGGTTCAAAAGGGGGAAGAATAATTTGAGACAGCATAAAGTTCAAATTCCAGGGAAAATACGGAATTTTGACAGGAGGTCTCATGTGAAGAACACCTTTAAGAAAAGTTTTAGATAACTTATGGCCCATAACATTTGAGCCACCAAATCCAAGGTGGAAATTTGAGATGGCAGCTAACTGGACTCTAACTGTAGCAGCTGCTGCCCCTTCCTTAAAAATCTTTGTCAAGAATTCTAAAATGGATGATAGCGGAGCTCGGAAAGGGTCAATTTTCTGTGTGTTGGCCCAAATTGAGAACCTTTTCCACTTACTTCCGTATAATTTCCTGGTGGATGGCTTGTGAGAAGACAAGAGAATTTGTCTTGTATCTTCTGAAATTGAATGAAGCCTGGCAATTAGGGGAAGTGGATTAGCCAAGCAGTCAGTTTCAGGGACTGCAGGGAAGGATGGAGGTCCCCTGATGGGTGCGTCAGAAGGTCCGGAACTGGATCCAGGATCCATGGATCTTCCAACAGGTGATGGTGGAGAAACGGGAACCAAATCTGTTGAGGCCAGTAGGGGGCTATGAGGATAACAGTCCTTCCTAGCGATTTTGCTTTCTGTAAAAATCTTGGTATCAATGGGAAGGGTGGGAATGCATAACTCATTCCCTCCAGTACAACTCTTTTGAGTGCGTACCTTTAACTTCTAGTGGGTGTGGCCTGAGCCTTTAAAAATTAAGTTAGCACCTTATTAATTCTACAATACTCATTGACAGAGAGGTCATCATATCAATAAGTTGTGTCTCATGTCATGTATACTCAAGATACAAGTAGAGGAGCAGTAGGAGGTAAAACATATGCAATAAAGGAGACCCGGGGGCCAATCGAGTAAGAGTGCATCTCTTGGGGGATGTCCCAGAGGTGGTATTAGGGCAAAGTAGCTTCTGCATTTTGAATTGATGTGGCTGGCAAAGAGGTTGCACCCCATTTTCAGAAAATCAACTCTGCAACCTGTTATTTGAGAGACCACTCGTGAGGAAGCAATATCGCCCTGCTTAGCTTGCCCGCTATCACGTTGGATTTCCCCAGGATGTGCGTTGCTAACAGAAAATGCTGGGACGACAAAGCCCATTGCCAGACCCTGAGGGCTTCTCGACAAAGGGGGTAAAGACTTGGTTCCATCTTGCTTGTTCAAGGACCAGACTACTGACATGTTGTCCATCTGAATTACAGTAGTTCCTAGAGGAAGAGAGTCCTGAAAGAAAGTACTGCAACGCCAGAAGTACCGCTCTCAACTCTAGAACACTGATATGCAGATGTGACTCTTGATCCGTCCATGTGCCTTGGGCAGTCTTTCCCTGAAAATGCCCCCCTACCCTATTGGGGAAGCGTCCGTGATCACAGTGGCTACTGGTAGGAACGACAAAGGGTTTTCCGATTGTGACATGAAGAGATGTCAACCACCACCGAAGGTCTCTCTTGCAAGAATCCGTGATGAGAATCATGTGGTGCATCGGTAGTTTCTGGTAAGACCACTGAGCAAAGAGGAGCCACTGAAGAATTTGCATATGCATCCTTGTGAGTGGTATAGCCAGGATTGCTGCCGCCATCAAACCTAGCAACTTCAAGACCTCTGCTGCTGAAGCTTTGTTCTTTGACACCAGTGAGCTGATGTGTTGGCGGAGAAGTAAGACTCTCTCGATTAGAAGACGTAGAGTGGTAGTTGAGGTATCTAACTCTGCTCCTATAAAAACGGTATGCTGTGATGGCAATAAGGCAGACTTTTCGAAGTTGATTGTAATGCCTAACTGATGGCAGAGTGTCAGAGTGTATTGTGTTGCCTGAGTCAATTGATGCCTGGTGGTAGCGGTGAGGAGCCAGTCGTCTAGGTATGGAAACACCTGGAATCATAGATGCCACAGGTGAGCTGTGACCACTGCCATGCATTTGGTGAACACTCTGGGGGCTGCAGTGAGACCAAAGGGCAGGGCTCTAATGGTTGGCGCCCAGCCGGAAACGCAGGTGATCTCTGTTCATCTTTATGTGATAGTACGCGTTTCCTTGAGATCTATGGAGCACATCCAATCGCCTTTCCCTAGGAAGGGAAGAATGGACTGAAGCGTGATCATTCGGAACTTCTCTTTCTTTATGAATTGGTTGAGTCTGCAAAGGTCCAAGATAGGTCTCCAGTCCCCTGTTTTCTTTGGTACCAAAAAGAATCTTGAGTAAGTTCCGAATCCAACTTGGTCTGCTGGGACTGGTTGGATGACACTTTTTCTAGCAATTTGTGGAACTCTACGATTGCTTGTTCCCTGAGACTGGGTGGAACATCTGGGATTCTGTTTACAGGAATGGGAGGGGTAGAGAACGGTATGAAATATCCCCTGAAATGATGATTTGTACCCATGTATCTAATGTTATGTTTAGCCAGGCTTCTGGGTACAAAAACAAGCGACCCCCAACTGCCTCCAGAGCCGAACAGCCGGGCCCCCTTTCAGGGGAGCAGGTAGGGTTGACCAGAGAACTGACTGCTGTCACTCTGTTGCTGCGGACCCCCTCTGCCGTGGGGGCAGCGTCTTCCGTTATAACCCCCTCCTCTGCCTCTAGAGGGGGTTTCTCCACGTGTGCTCTGAAAGGCTCCCTGCGCTTTTCAGAACCACATTTTCCCTCCCCTAGGGCCCTTGGGGTAGGGCTGAGTAGGGATAGAAAAATGGACTCCAACAGCAGATAAGGTCTTGCCTTCCTGCTCACACCTGGTTAAAGTTTCCTTTACTTTAGGCCCAAACAGTGATGAGACATTGAATGGGGCATTGATAAAGGAAGACTTAAAGGGTTCCGCAAAGGAACAGAGACGCATCCAGGCTTGTCTTCGGAGAGCAATGCCCTTACTAGTGGCTCTACTTGAACCATCAGCTGCATAAGATATGAGACGCATGGATGAGTCTACAACTGAGTTTAGGGTAGCGAGCTGTGCGTTGACTTTGTCGGCCACCCCTGCAGCTACCATACCCTGAAGAGTATCTCCTAGCTCTTTCAGGAGATCTCTTTGTAGTCTCGTAAAATGGGTTAAGTAGTTCAGTAATCACAGAGAAAAAGTCGCTAAACTAAACATGCGTTTCCCATATCTATCCATGATCCTAGAATCTCTGTTAGGATGGATAGATGAGGATGTTTCAGACACTTCCTTTCTGGTGGCTGCAGCTACCACCATGGCATCAACAGGCACTCCCTTGGTCAAAAATGGCTTGTCCACTGGGGCAGACATGAATTCATTTGGCTTCCGAGGGACAGGTTCCATGGCCTCCGGTGACTCCCATGCCTTACGAGAGATCAGTTCTATGAGCTCTTCGTAAGGCGGAGACACCCAAGAAGTGGAAGGTTGAGACCCAAAAGCCTTTAAGAGCACAGACTCATCCTCAGTAGGGGTCTTGGACTGCCAATCGCCCCTCCTACTAAAAATCTCTAATATCTCTGCAAAGGAGATATCCTCAGAGGGGGATCGAGGGGACCCTTCTGACTAATCCAAGTCCATGTCAGATGTCAAAGACTCCTGTGGGGAGTCTAAGTTCCTCCTCTTGCACAGTCTCTTCCTGGGCACCTCCTCAGTGGGGGGATCTGGGGAAGTCTCAGAAGAGCAGGGGACGCCCTGTGGGGGTACTTGAGGCTCAGGGTCTCTGAGCATAGGGGGACCAGTAGACAAAGAAGCAGACACAGAAGCTTGAGGGAAGGCCGAACCGATGCTGACGTTGTCTTGGGAGACAGGACTCTCCTCACAGCATCGAAGGCACCATGGCTCTGACGAAGAGTAGTAGATGGACCCAAAAGGACCGTCCGATCCTCCCGTACCGAAACCATGGGCTCCGAGCTCGAGGTAGGAGCCGAGCTCATCCGAGCCGAAGCCCCGGGAGGAAGAGTCGGCAGTGACAATTCGGTCCGACTATCCTCCCCAGACCCGATGGGAGAGCGTCGGCTCCTAGATTCCTTGGTTGGGGCCAGGGACATCCGAGTAGATGGAGCTGATAACATCAGTGCGGGTATCAGCTCCAAGGGTTCAACAATCATTGGTTCGGGTTCCTTCGGCTCCAAGGGTCCAGTACGGCTCGGAGGAGGAGTAGACAAATCCGGTTCAATGGTCTTCGGCACCGATGAGTTGGTCAAGTCCGACAACAATTTGGCAAGTCCTGGTGCCTGTAAATATCCCCTAGACATGATGCTTTGTACCCATGTATATGATGTTATGTTTAGCCAGGCTTCTGGGTACAAAGATAAGCGACCCCCGACTGCCTCCAGAGCCGAACAGCCGGGCCCCCTTTCAGAGGCGCAGGTAGGGTTGACCACAGAACTGACCCGTCACTCTGTTGCTGCGGACCCCCTCTGCCGTGGGGGCAGCGTCTTCCGTTATAACCCCCTCCTCTGCCTCTAGGGGTTTCTGCACTAGCTGATCCATGTCCAAATCTGAAAGGCTGACTGAAGACTTAGATGAATGCACCGAAGGTGCTGACTGGAGCAGAGGAGAAGAGGGGAACCTCACAGACCGGCTCCAATACTGGGAGCTGGCTCCGAATCAAAGGGACACTCGGTTCCGAGGTCTGTGGAACCGATGACCCTCCCGCTGAAGTTTTTGCCTTTTTTGCAACTTTGGGATCCGAAGATTTTGAAGATTTGGAGGATTTGGAAGACATGCTAGTACCTTCATGGCTACTCAACACCTCAGAAAAGGAATGCTGCAATAATCCCCTGTCAATTAGCTTCCTCCTTCTCTCCAAAAGGACTCTTGAAGAAAAGGAATTGCAAATGCTGCAAGTGTCTTGGAGGTGTTTAACCCCTAGACAGTAAACACATTGAATGTGATGGACATTTTCTGCCCACAATCTGGGCATTTCTTGAATCCCGATTTAGGATGGGACTTTTCCTTGTCATTCAACATAGTAAATAGTAGAAAACAAAAACCAGTATACTGAAACTAATACAGTGAAGTCCTTATTTTCCTTGTAAAGACCCACACTAAGGAAAGCAACTAAGCCCAAACTGGGCACTATCTATGACAGTTAAACTATAAATTTATAAATACAGGGCTAAAGGCCCACTGAGAAAAACCCTGACTTTAAGAAAATAGAGATTATTAACTCTAAATAGGGCTAAAAGGCCCACACAAAACAACTAAGCCAACAGGGCTAACTATCAGAAACTATTGATTCTATTATTAAAATTTTAACACTAACACTCAAACTATCTATATGAAAATATCTAACAGAAAAAAAAGAACATTTTTTATCAAAACTTGTTATTTTTTTTCACAAATGGTCCGAGCAAGCTGGATCACCGAGATCTCTCTTGCTGCAGCAAACTAGATCTGGGGTAATTCCAGCAGTGCATTGTGGGATAAAGGGCTTGGTCTTGAGCTACTGGCAAACCTTGAGCTTTGCTATCGGCCGTGTTGGAGGCAAGGATCGGCTCCGAACCCATCAGTGAGAATAAACGGTGAGATTTAACAACTTCACATCATGTCATTATAGCAACTTTCTAAGTTTATAAGAGCAATATTTTAAATCTGTCTCCATTTTCAGGCCAAAAAAAACAAGCAGAAAGGCAAAGGTCGCAACATCAAGTGTATATATAAAAATCATAAATAAAAATATTCTGACCAGCATGACTTACTCACACCAAACTTTAATATATAAAAAATAAAAACAAAGCAGGTAAGCGCTTTCAAGGTTAAAAGACTGCTTCATCAGACCATAAATAACACATTAACTACACATTTTTAAAGTAGAAAAAAATTTAAAAAACAATCGGTATGAAAGAGAACAGCTAGAATCAAAATCAATCAATTTCATAAAACAAACCATCTCAAACATGATTAACCTATTATTTCCGTAGCTGAGAATGACCAATCATTATGAAAGGAAAAAGAGTGAAAAAACAATTACAATGTAGAACAATATTGCATCATTCATGTACAGTTCATTCATTAAGCAAACTCAGTATTTAAAAGCATTGACGTATTGGACCAATCATCAAAAATGCTTAAGTGAGCAGCAAATGGCTATCATGAAAAATCATATTCTGCATGGAAAATCATCTGTTAAACAAGTCAATACGAGTTTTTTATAACAAGATAATATATGAATTAACAATTACAAACAGTTGCCAATCCACAGTAAATCGAGACAGCTTATGAACTATAAATGTATAGTAATTTCCATATTCATGCAGATGAAACCATTATTAATATTAACAATCTAGCTACACATCTTATTAGACATAATCATCCAGTTATTTTACTAAACAGTGGGTTTCCATCCAATCACTATGTTGCATGCCTAAAAAGACAAAACTAATTTAATGCGTCTTAGACACCCCTCCTTAAATACATTACTCCAATCATTTTGGTATTCAAATCGTCATAGACCAATCACCATCATGGAGTGTTCACTTACATCCAATCGATGGGAAAGGCCAAATACACATCAAGATGCAAAGAGTGCAATGTATACAATATTTGAATAAAAAATAATTTCAAAAAACATATTAGATTGCTCCACTGCAAATTAAAAAATAATAAATAATGAATAAAAATATAGAAAATACAAGATATGTACATGACTTCTAAAATACAAGATCTTTTCTATGTCAGCAAAGATAGGACCTAAAATTAATCCTAGCAGGCAACCTACAATATCTTATTGGATACTAATGTCCAATCATTCAACAAGACAGTATTGTTCTCATCCAGTTACTATGTTAAATATCTAACGAACAAAACTTACACAGAGTGTCCTAAACCATGCCTTCCTAACTACAATAGTCCAATCATTTAGATGATCAAAACTTCAAGAACCATTCAACATTAAGAAGAACCAATCTACACCCAATCAATGGAATAAACACATCAGAAATATGAAAACTGCCATCAGTTCAGTGTTTAAGTGGATGGGATTTCAGAACAGGTTTCAATGAAACATGTTCATTATGGCCTGGATGCACATGTGCCTGTAGTAACAAAATCAACTTTCCTCTGTGGTATTCTTACAAAAGTCTCCACCTCTTACGTTTCAAACACTTCCAAAACTAAAAACTTAAAAGTATGTTTAACCCTGTACATGTCTAGCTAGTGCACTAGTGTTTTTATTCTCGTTATAGCATTCATGTTTTCTAAAATCCTCTCCTTTAAGGAATGATTCGTTTTCCCTATTTCTCACAGGAAGTACATTTTGCAAAGGAAATCTAGTCTCTACCCCTGCAGTTTGCATAGAAATCAAACTCTATATTCATTCTAGTCATGGAATGTACAAACTGCACACAGATAGGATACACTGACATGCTCTACATGTCTGGAAACAAAACGTGCCAGTCCTATCAGATGTAATAGGAGTAGGATGTGTAGAACTTCTGTAGCATAACTGTCTCTTCAGGGACAAATTATTCTTAAAACTGAACTTTGGCGTCAGACAAAGAACCTTCTTCAGGTCAGGATTAGTAAAGCAAGAGGAGCCAATTATTTTTTTTACTATATCACAACTAATACTGATGTCACTAGAATAAGTAAATTATATTCTATTATCTCCTATGGACAGGCAATTACTAATTGCCATCTGTTGTATTCTCGGAGAAAAATAAGGTCTACCACATGTATCCCTAAAGGTACGTACTTCACTAAGGCTCTGTTCACTGTCTTTTAAATGATATCCTCGCTCAATAAATTCATTTTTCAACTTAACAAAGACTTCCTTTAAGTCACTGTCATCATTATGTAACCTCATTGCCCTCAAAAATTGCCCCTTCAATATATTCTTACTGGCATGTCTAGAGTGCATACTCGTTCCATGCAACAGCGTGTTCTTCCAGCAGGGTTTCCTATATATTTTATTATTTAGCTGTCCTAGCATATTCTTACAACAACAGCTAGAAATTCAATAGAAGTATCAGATACATAACTAAATTTCAAAACATCAGTAGTAGTATGCAAAAATTTGACACATTCAATCGACTCAAGTGTTCCTGTCCATACAAGGAACACATCATTGATGAAACATCTATAAAACAAATATATCTAGAATAGACATTATTGTTCAGAACCTGTTATAGTTCCCAGAATGCTAAAACTAGCTTGGCATAGCTGTTGGCACATGCAGTGCCCAGCATGATGTCAATTTTCTGCCAGAAAAAAATCTACATCAAATATGAAAACATTGCTGTCCAAGATCAGCTCTAACAAGGTACATATTAACTCTATTTTTCTATTTGTAAAATCAGGAACTTTACTTAAATACATTCTAATATTATCTACCCCAACTGTATTTGGTATCACTGTGAACAGAGACACAACGTCTAGGGTCACAAAGTATACAGTGTCACGTTCATAAAATGTCTCAGAAGGGGAATTTTTGAGGGAAATGTTAGTTGCGATATAGTGAAAAAGAATTGCCCTTATTGCTGGCTAATCCTGACCTGAAAGGGGTGCTTTGTGCAATGCCGAAGTTTAGTTTTAGGAATAATTTGTCCCTGAAGAGGCAGTCACACTACAGAAATTCTACACATCCTAATCCTATTAGGTCTGATAGGACTGGAATGTTCTGTTGCCGGACATGTAGAGCATGTCAATATATTTGACCTGTATGCAGTTTGTACATTCCATAACGGGAATGAATATAGACCTTGATTTCTATGCAGACTGCAGGAGTAGAGACTTGATTTACTTCACAAAGTGTACTTCCTGTGATGCATTTTATATTGGAAAGACAAATCGTGGCTTAAAGGAGAGGATTTTAGAAAACATGAATGACATAAGGAAGAATAAAAGCACTAGTGCACTAGCTAGACATGTACATATGTATGGGGTTAAACAATACTTAAGTTTTAAGTTTTAGAAATGTCGTTTGACAAGTTAAGAGGTGGAGACTTTAGGAACACCACAGAGGAAAGTGAAGTTGAAACGGATTTTGTTACTAAAGGCACACATGCCTCCAAGCCTTAATGAACATGTTTAGTTGAACATGTTTAGTTGAAACCTGTTCTGAAATCAAGTCCACTTAAATGAAATAATCACAGTTTTCATATTTCTGATGCGTTTATTCCACTGACTGGATGTAGGCTGGTTGTTCCTGATGCTGAATGGTTCTTGAAGTTTTGATCATCTAAATGACTGGAGTATTGCAGTCCAGATGGAGTGGTTTAGGACACTCTATTAGTTTTGTTTGTCAGATATTTAACATAGCGACTGGATGACAACACACTGTCTTGCTGAATGACTGGATGACAGTATCCAATAGGATGTGAAGGTTGCCTGCTAGGATTAGTTTTAGTCCCATCTGTGGAGATAGGAAAAAGATCGTACATTTTAGAAGTCGGGTCCATATCTCATATTTTCTATATTTTTATTCATTATTTATTATTTTTAATTTGCAGTGGACTGATCTAATATTTTTTTAATTTTTTGTTTATGTAAATATTGTATAAGTTGCAGTCTTTGCATCTTAATGTGTATTTGGCCTTTCCCATCGATTGGATGCAAGTGAACACTCCATGATGGTGATTGGCTTTGATGTTTTGAGTACAAAAATGATTGGAGTAATAAATTTAAGGAGGTGTGTCTAAGACGTATGAAATTAGTTTTGTCTTTTCAGGCAAGGAAGATAGCGATTGGATGGAAATCCACTGTTTAGTAAAATGACTTAATAATTATGTCTAATAAGATGTGAAGCTACTTTGTTAATATTAATAATGGTTTTGTCCATTGCTATACTTTTGTAGTTCATACACTGTCTCGATTTACTGTGGATTGATGACCGGTTACAGTTGTTAATTTGCATATAATATTGCTATAAAAGACTTGCATTGACTTGTTTATTAGATGATTTTCTATGCATAACATTATTTTTTCTTGATAGCCACTGGCTGCTAACTTGAGCATTTTTTGATGACTGGTGAAAAACGTCAATGCTTTTAAATACTGAGTTTGTTTAATGAATGAAACTATACATGAATGATGCAATATTGTTCTGCATTGTAATTGCTTTTTCAGTCTTTGTCCTTTCATAATGATTGGTCATTCTCAGCTACGGAAATAAGTTAATCGTGTTAGAGATGATTTGTTTTATGAAACTGGGATTGGTTCTAGCTATTCTCTTTCATATCGATTGGCTGTTTGTTTTTTAATTTTTTTTCTATTTTACAAATGTGTAGTTGATATGTTACTTACAGTCTGATGAAGTTGTCTTTTAACTGAGAAAGCACTTACCTGTTTTATTTTTATTTTTTACATATTAAAGTTTGGTGTGCATAAGTCGTGGTGGTCAGAATATTTTTATTTACAACCCATTTTTGGGCCTGTTCCCAGCATTATTTCTGGCTTTGTCCAGCTTTCTTGTGTTAAGAGGTATGCCTGGGACTTTTGCTGTTTTCTTTAATGTGACTCAAAACTGTGATGGGAAGTTGATGGTTACAGCCACAGTTGGCTCTAGATCTTGTTTTTGCTACTGTATAGAGCCCTTACATGTCTACATGCCTGACTGCAAAGTACATGGCTAATGTGATTAAGAGACTGACAACTTGGTGATAACCATGTATAAGCCACCTATTAGACATTTCTCACAATTTGTAGCAAAATGCAGTGCAGGTATAAGTCACATATAGGGTGGGTAAATGCAAATGACATGGTAATGAAGAACCCAATCCAAAAGAGGCACAAGGTTTATGCAAATGACAAAACATGGCAGACTTGCTCAGAAAAGTAAAACAAAAGGTGTACTATGTTGTGGGGTAAATATATTCTGAACACTGGGGAGTTCTGGGATACAGAGGAATTCAGATACTAGGAACAGCAAGTGTTAGTGGCTGTTTTTGCAGTCAGTCTCTGTAATGAGGCTTGCCACAGCAATCTGCACCAGCACCACAAATGCTACTTGCATATCATCTCATAGAAAGGCAGATAACAGGCCTCTACTATATGGACAGGGAGACCATATATGACCTAGTCAAACTGTGTTCCCAAACATCAAAGGGGATGCATGAACTGCCTATGCTGGTGGACACAAGTATCTATAGTATTAACCAGCTAAGCTATAGAGACCTTCCAGAGATCTATGAGGGATAATTTAGGTACATGGATGATTTCAGCTATATGCATCCTATATCAGTTCCTTGACATCATCCTGCAGCATGTGAAGGAACCTATCTGATTCCCCAAGACAGTACAAACATTTACAGTACAGTACATGCTGCCGAGGTCTTTGGAGGCATAGATTGCACACACATATTGCATCACTCATGTGTAGTCCAAATGACTGAACTGTATCAACAGGAAGGTCAATTTCCAATAACTGTACATTGCCCAAGTCATTACAGATAATGTGCCCATGCAACACTCAGGCAGTTTCCATGACACACATAAGGAACATGTCCAACCTATAATGATGGTTTAAGCATATCTTCCTACAGGATCATCTAGTCAGTAGATAAGCACATAAGTGGGTTACACAGGATTATACAGTTATAACCAAGAAGTGAGAAATATAACGGTGTAACTATTGTGTGCACCAGGCAATGTCTAATCTACCTCGAGACATTGACACTTATTCTCATCTGCAACCCCTAGTCATGCCAGAGATGGTGTACAGCACAGCTCATGTAAAAACATGCGCTGCTGTGCATAACCTGTTTGGAGAACTGAAGGGACACTTCTGCTGTCTCAACACATCAGGTGGGGCTGAGAGAGAAGACATCTCTACAACAGATTGTGTAGTCTAAGTATGGTCAGCATGAACCCAAACACTTCAGACATCAAGACCCTCCAAGGCTATAGACTACATGACCTGCAGATGCAGACTGGGAGATAATTACTACGTACCTCATCAAAGCATCTACAGATATTACATTCCCCCCAAGATTTGAGAAACAATGTCTGACCCGTCTCATGTTACTGTGCAGATGTTGCATGTCAGCACACAAGCCATAAGGCACACTTCATCTCCACAATGCTAGTGATAGTAGCTCAGCTCTGTGTGTTGGGATCACTGACAGCACATCAGTTGATTTATGTAAAGTGTTACAGCTAGATCAGGAACAAACCTCCACTTATGGTGTTGCAACAAGATCAATGCTCCCCTCCCCCATGGGGGTATGCACTTGTCAAAGTGAGCACACATTTCAGATATTGTGTGGACTGGGGAATCAAGTGCAGCCTGAGAATGGGTAACAGTGAAAGGATGTCTACAGCATATTGCTGAGGTTTGGGACTCAGCTGGCACTTCAACAGGGACTTCTGATGTGGAGGATATGAGTTATCCTTCCCACAGTCATGTTGCACAGCAATGCCACTAGGTCAGATTGTGCCATGTGTACACTGCCATCTTCAGGTGCCACAGGTGAACTGCCAACATCAGCTGTCTGTCTCATTGTGCTGGACACTACACCAGAACCTGGCATGAACACACAATACCTTTGACAGTATTCACACATACACCTATACCTCCTAGTAGCATTCATACTGGTAGACAACATGACATGTATACACAACACACAGTCAGGCATACCTTAACCAGCAGGTTGTTGCAGTTGTGGCCCACAGGTACTTGAAAGAACAAATATGCAGAAGGTTCTTGGTGAATTGGTTCTGTCATACAAGTAGTGTACTGTACTATATGGACATTTAGTGAGTAATACTAATCTGGTGCACCCACTATTGAGACTTGGATGGGCCTTGCTAGCCCAGCTTCCACATCCAATTGAAAGTCTGAAGGAGGTGGTATGTCCGATACTATGCATGATTATATATGTAGCAAAGGGCCTCATAGCTACAACACAGACAGTGCAGCTCTTACAAGGCCACTGCTGGAAGGTGCCAAAACATTTCATTATAAAACTGGGGAGAAAAAAGGGAGACTGCAACATCAGAAACAGGGAACAGCAAGTAGAGGAAAACATGGGAAGACATTTGCATAGTATTGCAACCTGTAGCTCATAAAGCATTGCCCATTTTATCATAATATAAAGTGTGACTGACACAGAGCAGGACACCACATTATTATGATAGATTTAGGAACTGCAAAGAGGATGACAGTTACTCTGCAACAGGCTGCATTCTGATGAAATTTAATTATCAGAGGAGTTGAGGGTGAGGTGTACAGGAGACACAGGGAGTAAGCATGCAAAACAGCATACCTTTTGTGGCTGTCCCTCTGACAGGATTAGGGCATAGAAACTGCTGCATTACTTGTTGGAGTGGGAAGCAAACAGGATGCAGCAGGAGATTCCCCACTGGCTGAAAATTCACACCTCTATCTCTGGATTAAGGGACGGCTCATAAGGCAGAAGAATGTGCCTGCTTAGGCTATCTGCTAGGATGTTGGATTTCCCAGAAATGTGCATTGCAGTCAGAAACCAGTGAGAGGACATCGGCCATTGGCAACTCCTCATAGCTTCTTGACACAGACTGTAGGATCTAGTTCTCCCTTGCTTGTTAAACACAATATCACCAACATGTTGCCTGTCTGCATGGTAATCTCACCTTTGCAGAAAATGTCCTGAAAAGCCTGCAAAGCTTGGAGGATCATCCGCATCTCTAAAATGTTGATGTGAAGATTGACCTCATACTGAGACTAGGGGCCCTAGATAGTCTTCCCCTTTAAATGCTCACCCACCTCCGAACTAAAGTACCCAACCCATGATCACTGTAGCAAGATGGTGGGACAAAACAAAAGGTTAACCTGCCTTGACCAGAGGGGATTGCACCCACCACCAAATGTGGTGACAACACACATTTCTTACAGAAACTGGAAAATTCATACAATGACTCAGAAAAAAAAACACTAAATTCCCAGAGTTCACTGTAGTACAACAAGCATGTGGAACCTTGCCAAAGGTATCAAACAAATAGAAATGGCAATTTGCCCAAGGAGACAAAGTACTGAATACACTGGAGGTTTGCAAGCCTGTAAACAAAGACTTCAGTCTTGAGGAAAGGAAGTCTAGCTGTCTGACTGACCATATCCAAGTGGCAATCGAAAAATTCCAGTACTAAAACCAGTTCTAGATTGGATTTCTTGTAGTTTACTGTTATTCCCAAAGACAGACACAACTGGACAAGGCATCCCAGGCCTTGATCAGTGCCGTCTTTGTGGATGCTATTAGAATCCAGTCATCTACGTAGGGGAAGAAGTGGAACCCCTGCAGCCTCAGCTAGGCCATACATTTGTTGATGACCTGGGGAGTTGTGATGGGGTCAAAGGGAGGAGCCCAAAACTGATAATGACAGTCTCCAAGCTAAAGAGCAAAAATCTCCTGGAATGCCTCACTATCTTTATGTGATGGTAGAAATTCTTGAGATCCAAACAGCGCATCCAGTCATCCCTCCTCAGAAGAGGTAGAATGGACAACCTCAGTTAACATCTAGAATTTGGTCAGCTTGACAAATCAGTTCAACTTGCTGAGATCCAAAATGGGACTGAGGTCCTTGTTTTCCTTTGTTCCAAAAAGGAATAGACCGCAGAGCCTTGACTGTTGGGTGGAATCTCTTGGATGAGTCAGATGAGAAGCAGTTTTTGGATTTCCACTGCTATGTACCTTCACTGATGGGGTGGCATATCGTGAAGGGATTTTTTGCAGTCTTCTGGGGTGAAATAAAGTGAATTATATAGCCTTTAGACATGACTCACAGCACCCACACATTTGACATGATAGCCTCCCAAGCTATTGGGTGGACAGCCAAATTCTTCCTGACTGCCTCCAGAGTGCATCAGTTGGGCAATACTTCAGGATCACTGGATGGGCCTTCTCAACAAATCCTGCAGAAAACCTAGTTCTGTGAATCTGGAAATTAATTGGAGATATTTATTCGAATTGCTTTTAATTATTTTTTAATTGCTTTATTGGTATGGGTATTTAAGGGGAATGTTTTTTGTATGTAATCTACTTCTTGAAGGCTGTGATAGCAGAGTCACTAAGGTCTGTTGAATAAATCTTTTGGAACTGTTGCCAGTGGTATTTTCGCCTCCTCAACAAATCCCTGCAGAAGACCTGGTTCTATGGACCACCCCTGCCCTGTAGGCAGCATCCATTGTAGTTGCCCCCCACTGCTGCATTTGGAACCATCACTAGGCAGGTCCTGGAAAGGATGCTGTGACTTTCAAAAAAAGAGATGTTTTCCAACTTTCTGGTTGCGTGGAAAGGACCTCCGTGGGGTAGAAAAGCTAATCCAATGGCAGACAGTGTCTTTCCATCCTACTTGCTCCTAGTTAGTGTCTCTTTGACGTTTGAACCAAAAAGGGAGAAACCATCAAACGGAGCATTGATAAAAGACACTTTGAAGCACTCTGTAAAATTATACAAGGGTATCCAGGCAAGACTGCACATAGATATACCACAGCCTGCCTCATGGGATGGTCCATCTGCTGCCCTGGACAGCAGCCTCATGGAAACATTGGATATAGACTGCATTATAACCAACTGAGCCTTCAGGGTCTTCTGAACACCAGGCAGCTGCTGGGTCTTCATGACATTTGACACTTCTAAGATAAGATCTCTGAAATCTCGTCAAATGGATATGGTAATTCCCAGTGTATGTAAAGTAAATGTGGCTAAAGAGTATGTGCTCTTTCATAAATGGTAGAGCACTTCAGACTCTCTGTTGGGCAGATGGACCAAAGTACTCTCCTCGGAAATGTAGTATGTTACAAAACAGCGAATATAACCAATATTTGTTGGGGTACACTCGTTTTGTGGACTATATTTTCATTCTATGGGGAGGCTCTGAACAACAGCTACAAGACTTTTTGGGATACTTATATACTACCACTACGTTCCTAAAGTTTACATGTAATTTCTCCCGAGACAGTATGGATTTTCTTGATGTTACAGTCAAGAGATCAGAGGCTAGAACACTGGAAACTAGTTTATATAGGAAATCCACCAGGTGGACTGCTATACTCCATAGAAGAAGTATGCACCCCAACCACATTAATAAAAATGTTATGAAAGGTCAGATCTTGAGAATTATGAGACTGCACAACAATGAGAAACAGCTAATAGCATCTCTGGATAATCTCAGGGAAGAATTTCTAGAAAGAGGATATTCTAGGAAGGAACTGGATAAATGTATAGAAGAATCACTGAAAGAAAGAGGGAACAGAGGGAAAGTCTATTTTGCACAGCAGACAGATTCTGCATCGGACATGAATAGATCAGGCAATGGGAAGATCAGATTCCCAATTTCAGTTTCTAGTGACAATGTGTTCTGTGAGGTGTTCAGGAAGAACTGGAACATCTTGACAGCAGCAGATAAGCTTAGAGAAGTGTTGGAGGACACTCCACTGTTGTCCTTTAAAAAAAAAATGTCTTAAACAACAGTTATATTGTAAAACACAAACAATTCGGCCACCTATTGCATCTTCCAGGCTAGGGAATTACATGTGCAGAAATTGTGCAGCATGCGAATTCATACATTCTTGCACTACTTTTACACATACAGTCGGACACTAATTCATGTGAATTGCTATGCTGACTGTTGAACCAAGAATGTTGTGTACTTCAGTTTCTGTGCGAGATGCATGGTCGTCTGTATAGGGAAGACAAACAGAATGTTTAAGGACCATATATTAGAACACAATAGAGACATCATTAATTGAAAGGAGAACAGTGCATTAGCCAAGCATGTTGAGGCGGAAGGGAGAGACCCTACTTTCAAATTCTTTGTTCTAGAGGTCATCAGAGAAGGGATGAGAAGAGGTGATATGAGAAATAGGACTGAAGCAGCTACGCAGAGGTGGATCATTAAACTTAATGCAGATACACCAAAAGGCATAAATGAACCAGTATCACTGAAACCATTCTTAAAAAATAGAGCACTCAGACATTAACACATATGCACAGCATTTTAAAATGTATAGACAAATGTGAATACATTTTTTTAAAAAAGTTTTTTTAATAAACAAGGTTGTAAATTAAGTATTAGATGTTTTTAGTAGCAACGTGTAAGGGACACTTTAAATGCCCTAATTGCTATCAATTACTTGTTAATTGATTTTTAACTGTATAAAGAATGTGCTTTAGTTGTTTAAAGTTGTCTGAGGAAACAGTCAGAGACCGTGAAAGCCCTTACGTTTTGGCATTTTAAATAAAGCATTTGTATCCAGCCATGGTGGACAAGGTTCTATTTACTTTGTTTTGGACATCAACTCCAAAACAAACTCCTAACTGACCTATTAGACTTAGAAGAAACCACAGAGGGTGGTGGCTTAGACACCTTTTGACTGACGTATCCAAGGTTTGCTGAGGGAAGAAGTTCCCAGAGAGAACTCCACCAAAGTAATCGGGCAAAATGGGGAATGAAACCCCCCGAAAGAGGCAGAAGGACTTTCGAAAGGAAGAGGTGGAGTAAAGGGTGGGAAAATTGGAGGACTCCAACACCAGGACTGTAATCACAGGGAATCAGGGCCAAGGCAGCAATGAAGGTGCGATGTCCCCATTCTGGGCCAGTAATCAAGGAACCTGAATCCTCACCCCTGGTACTGGAGAGGGACATTCACTTGGAACAAAAAAGGATACACCCAGTATTTCCAGATGCAGCTTTCTGCATTAAGCACAATTTCTCTTAACAGCACACAGAGAACACACTCAGTCCTGGATCTGGATTTATCTGTCTCCCTCCAGGTCCCTAATAAGACTCCCCACTGGCACAACTATAGAGTTGAGAACTTAAAGTGTCCAAGCCAAGTTCTCCTGCACCCTCTCTGTGAAACCAGGGCTTTGTGTCCCTGCTCCCAACAGCTGACATATACACACTGAAATTTGATTTACACACACACACACACACACACACACACCTACCTGGGAAAGGCTGGCACATATTTACTAGCTATGCCCCCTTCTGCCCAGACCATAAGGTAGTTACACCACCACCACCACACACTCCAAAGCCAACAACTCTAAGGCTCTTGCAAGGGTACTCAATTATACTGAATGAAATTAATATTAATATAAAATGGCAGTTTGACCAACAGCAAGCCTTTTAGGAGTAGCCAGAGGTGTCACCAAATATATGTAAGTACACTCAGAGATGAAAATACTCTCTAAAAGACCATCCAAATTGAAAAGTTTAAATATATTTAATAATAAATAAGAAAAAATGAAAACACTAAACATATACTTATAGTAAACACCAGAGTTTCAAACAGGACATATTAAAATAACACAGATTAATAGATTCACACAGATACAGAAAAACAGTACTTAACTAATCTCATTATATTTTCCTGACTAATCTAAAAAATTACTAGAACAAGCAAGATGAAGTAGGCGAGGGGTCCTTCTGTGTCAGGTTCCAAAAACAGACTGCAATGAGACTTCAGTTTCAACAAGTATTAAAATATAATTTTTGTCCTAGATTACAGAATGACATCACATATACCTAATCATCTGACACAGAGTGACATCACATATATCTAGTCATCTGACTTCTGGTTCCCATGCTACCCCCCCCCTTGGCTAGAAGCTGGCACGATTTAGCATGTGTATGTCAATAATACACACAGTTTTGCTGAGATCTGTTGCAGCTTCTGGAAGTCATAAAATAATTTCAAATCTTCCAGAGAAGCAGTTAGTTCACCCCAAAGACAACACAGAAAGCTTCCTAGTACAGACTTTTTGTTTCTGGCTGCATTGAGAACTGTAAGACACAATCTTTATGGCCTAGGCCAGGTAATTTAATTTCAAACTATTTTCAAAGTTAGGTGGATTGATATTAACCTCTTCTCTTCCAGTATCCTCTGTTAAAACATATACATTTAAACAGTTACAATAATGCATATAAATGTCTTTTTCTGTCCAGCAGGGCACACTGTTGGTACATCTTTAACACAACCAGCTTTACAAATACATTTTTCAACACAAGCATCTGTACAAATCAGTTTGCTATACAAATGACATACAATTCTTTACAAAATTCCTGCTAGCTGTCCTGGCATCCGTTATACACCCACTGCCCTACTTCTCCCGGCATAGCTGGCAATACCTCATATCGTCACATATGGTCCCGACAAAGTGGGAGCTCAAGGAGCCAAAGGTAAATGAATCTTCAAAGCTGGCTGACCCTCAGTGAAAAAAAAAAGAGTGCTTAGACTCTACCCTGTCCTTGATCTTTCTCCCCTTCTTTAGGCTTCTCAATAGGGGAGGGAGAGGAAGAAGCAGCTGAAGACTGGAGAAGTCCATTCATTAGCAGTTTGACCTTTGCCCAAACAGTAGACACACTTTGTCATGGGCATCCTGTGGGGGAAGCCTGTGGCTACATGTGATATACTTTTTAAACCCCGAAGCTTTAGAGCACAGGAAACAACAAACACCCAACAGTGGTAACTCTACATTTATTCTAAATATTATCACTATTGCTATTAAACAAGAAAACTACAACTCCATAGCTACACATTAACCACACTATCCTAAACTATTTCTAAGAAAAGGAGTAAATAGTATAAGGAAATATTTTATGTAGCTAAACAAACGCATCTAACTCTTAACCACCTACACCTAACTAAAATGTTAGCAACAAAGTACAAGCCTAACCACTAATACTGGAGGGGGGGGGGACACAAACTTACAATAGCTTATAAACTACAACCAAGCAGGATTACTCCATAAAATAAGGTACAGGAGGCAAACATCTGAGTTAGAAGCACAAAGGGATATGATCTTGAATGGAGCTCTCAGATCATGATATGTTAGCGATGGCCTCAAGCAAGGTACGGGGAGGAGTTGTTAGAGGAGAGGAGCTCCAGGACTGAACATACTGAGAGTGCTGTTGCCAGATCTGATAACTCATAGGTCAAGATGGGTGGAAAAGACAACACTGGATCCTCAACTAGTAAAGACTGTGTGAGGTTTACTCAATAAGAAGAATAGCAAGTTTTCTGTATGCTGAATGTCAGCATTAGTTTGAATGTTTTTATAATAGGATTGTCTAGTTTTAAGGATGACCACAATTTTTTTTATGAATAGGATTACCTAGTTTTAAGGATGACCACAATTTTTAAGAAGGTTATTCTATCTATATTCTGTTGTTCCAAATTAAACTTTACATGAATACAGTACAAATGTATGTGGAGTTCTGGGTATTTAAGCAAAGTTTGTTTTTATGAAGCTAATTCCAAAGGGCTGCCAAGTTCTTTTAGAACAAATTTTGATGTCATGTGAAGATTTATCTGCTTACAACTCCTGGTAGTTCCCATGGGAGATCATTAATAAAAACTGGGAAAAGAAGTGGCCCTAAGGCAGACCCCTGTAACAAACCTGCCTGGGAGGTTGCAGGCAGAGTTTAGTCTGGCTGTGGAAACAACAAATTATCTATGGCAGAGAATCTAAGAACATAAACATGTCTCCATGCAGAATACACATTGTTACAGTTTATTCAGCAGCAGTTCATTGCTGTTTCAAATGCCTTTTTTGAGATCTATAAAATTGTGAGTAAACTCTGTCATACAGTTGTAGAGATCATTTGTAAGGGAATAGAGTGCAGTAAATATACTATACTTTGGTCTGAAACCATGCTGAGTTTGATTAAGTAATCACATTTTTGCAAATATTGTAAGATTTGATTGTTAATAAGTTTTTCAAGCACTTTAACAATAAAATCTCTGCCTTAGCAAAAGGGAGGAAATCACTGACAGATTTGAGTGTAGGCACTTTTGGTAGAGGGAGGAAAATCACATGCTTAAACTGCTGAAGAATATACCTTGCAGTAAGCAACAGGTTAAAGATGTTGGCCAGTGGTTTGCAAAGTATTAAGCACCAGAGGGTGGATTTGCTGATGGCTGGGGTTGAAGCTAGCCTAATGATTTTCCAAAATGTTTGTTAACATCCTTCTTCGTGATACCCTTGACATGAAATGAGGAAAAGGAGAGTAATTGGAGTAGAGGCTTCTGTGGAAATGGGAATTTTAAGGTTTAGTATGTTTTGCCTATAGTCATTCAAGATGGTAAAGTTGCCATAGCTGGTGGTGGCATTTTAGGGACTAGCCTAGATGTTGCATGCTGTTTTACGCAATTCCAAAATTGTTTTGGAACTCTGAAATTAGCTGTTTGGGCAGTTGTATAGTAAGTAAAAAGAAGTTATATCTTACCATAACGTTGCATCTGTGTTGTTGATCTTCATTCATTCATTACTGATGGGTTATTGGTTCCATCCTCGGAACCAAGCCGGCCAAATATCAAGCTTGCGTCAGCCAAAAACTAGAGCCAAGATCCTACCCAGAATGCTCTGCTCCCTGTTACCTCAGATCGAGTTTACAAGTTGATAGATAAAAGTAGAGGCTACCTCTGGTCATAACAGACCTACAATAAAGGAGTATACGAGATCAACCAGGAACATCTGGAGAGGGATGGAGGGTGGGAAGTAATGAATGAACGAAGATTAACAACACAGATGGAACGTTATGGTAAGACAGAACTTGCTTATCTGATGTTGTTAATCTTTGTTCATTCCTTACTGATGGGACAGAGTCCCCAGCTACCTGTATCCCTGGGTGTCCCTCATGGAAGGACATTCCTGAGCACCATGGAGCCAAAAGAAGCTCTACCTCTGGAGGCCAAGTCCAATTTGTAATGAAGAATAAACATATGAGGCTTGGCCCAAGTCGCAGCTGAGCAAATATCATTGAGGGAAGCCTTACCATGGAAAGCTGCTGAAGTTGCCATAGACCTTGTAGAATGTGCTTTCACTCTGTGAGCAAAGTGACTTTGTATTTGTTGTAGATAAAGGTAATACAACTTCTCAACCATGAAGCCAATGTAACTTTTGAGACAGGATGACCTCGTCTATGTCCAGAAAAGGCCAGAAACAGTTGGCCTGATTTATGGATAGATTTTGTTCTGTCCAGATAAAATTGTATTTGCCTATGAACATCCAAGGAGCGCAGGCAATACTCTCCCTTGGTAGAATGGTTAGGAAAGAAAACTGGGAGATCAATAGAATGGTTGATAGACCGCTCTGACACCATTTTTGGTAAAAAGGAAGAATTAGTTCTCAGTGATACCCTATCCTTATGGAAGATAAGATGGGGAGGTTTGATGCATAAGGCTTGAAGTTCTGACAAGTGTCTGGCCGATGTGATTGCAATCAGAAACAAAGTTTTCCAAGAGAGATATTTTACATCACATGAAGATGCAGGTTCAAGGGGGGGAGCTGTTAGAGCTTGCAGTACCAATGCCAAATCTCATGGCTGTACCGGTTCTCTAAAGGGAGGTTTTAAATGGATAACCCCCTTCAAGAAAGTTTTACAGAGTCTATGTGACATAAACGAAAAATCTTGAAAACCAATGTGGAAATTTGAGATGGCAGCTAAATGCATACAAATAGTAGAGGCAGACACCCCAGAGTAGAAAAGATGTGATAATTAATCCAAAACCACCGAAACTGGGGCTGACAAGGGGTCTAATTGTTTATTCACTGCCCATAGAGAGAACCTTTTCATTTATTGAGATAGATTAGTCTGGTGGACGATTTATGAGATGCAATAAGAATATTGCGCACAGGGGACGAGAGGTTTTCCTGCCTGGCAATCATTGGAAGTAGAGAAACCAAGCTGTCAGTTTCAGGGTTGTTAGATTGGGGTGAGTCAGACCCTGCAGATGGGAGATCAACACTGGCGATGGATTGAGGATCCACGGCTGATCTAGCAGGTGAGGCCAGAGGAAGGGGAACTAGACTTGTTAAGGCCAAAATGGAGCAATGAGGATCACTTTGCACTTCAACTGTCGTGCTTTCTTCAGAAATTGGGGAGATGAGGGGAAGAGGAGGATAAGCATAAGGTAGACCCGAGGGCCAAGCATGGACTAGAGCGTCTCTCGGTGACTGTCCCCGAAGGGGGATCAGGGCAAAGTCATTGCTGCACTTGTAGTTGGTTGGGGAGGCAAATAGGTCGCAGCAAGGCTGATCCCAGCGGTTGAAGATTCTTGCTGCTATCATAGGATTGAGGGACCACTTGTGAGGTTGTAGAATGCACCTGCTCAATTTGTCTGCTATCAAGTTGGAGCTCACGGGAATGTGCGTTGCAATTAGAAAGTGGTTGGAAGCTATCACCCATTGCCATATTCTCAAGGCCTCTCGGCATAACGGGTTAAGATCTGGTACCCCCTTGCTTGTTGATGTAACAGACCACTGACATGTTGTCTGACTGGATCGCAATAGTCCCTGACGAAAGGAAGGAATGAAATACTTGCAATGCTAGTAGCACTGCCCTCAGTTCCAGGACATTGATAAGCAAAAGGGCCTCTGTCTCTGACCAGGTGCCTTGGACCATGTTTCCCTGACATAGCCCCCCACCCCACCCGACCCCATCAGGCTGGAGAGAGTGGCTTGACAAAGTTGTACAGCAACGTGGAAAACGAAATCTGAGGTAACAGGGAGCAGAGCATTCTGGGTAGGACCTTGGCTCGAGAGTTTTTAGCTGACGCAAGCTTGATATTTGGCCGGCTCAGTTCAGAGGACAGAACCGATAACACATCAGTAAGGAATGAACGAAGTTTAACATCAGATCCTTGGTTTTGTTAATATTAAATCTAACCACTTTCTGTAAGATCTGATATGCTGCCAGTTTAGTCAGACTACCAGGTTTCTGTTTCCAAGATTTCCACACTCTCTCTCTTCTCAATTTGTTTATGCAATTCTTGTGTTAGTGTACACTTCTCCCAAAGTCATTTTACTTGTAACAAAAGGAGCTTGTCTTTCACAGTGGTGAGGAAGCAAGTTGAGTAGTTTCCTCAGAGCAGAGTCAGCATTAGCTTCACTGAATATGGGAGACCAGTCTACATGAGATAGTTCTCTATTTCTTCAGAGGATGATGACACATTTTTAAACTAATACTGGTATAAGCTTAGGAGTTCTGAATGACCAAGAAGAGAACACGGGTTATGGTCGCTTAAGGAATAAGGGAGAACAATAAGAAAGTAGACATGCCCTGGAAGTTTAGTTATCACAACATGTAATGCGGAGTTTTGGTTGACATTATGACATCTTGTTCCTCTTCAGCTAGTTGGGTCAAGCTGAAAGAACTGGGCATAGCACTGAAACAATTTAAATGACCGTTCCAGACTAGGTTTGTCGCTCCAACTATAATGAGCCTATGAAATTTAGCGTGACCTGTCTGGTTTTTGTGACTAGATCTCTTAGAAGTGTTAAGGAAATGAGAGGGGAACAAAGAATGAAGAGAATATACTTGTTGAATTACCTAGCTGAATCTCAATAAGAATTCCATTTGTATAGAATTTGTTAACTGTTGCATTACTTCATGTAAAAAGCCCTTGAGGGAGGTTAGCTACTTTCTTTACCAGAACAAGGACTCCACCCACCAGTAACTGCCCTGAAATAAACTGTAGTTTGAAGAAATATTTGGTGGGATCCATGAGTCTTTAAACCAAGATTACGTGATACACAACATTTCTGGACTATATTGAATAAGCCAAGCTTCAAACTGTGCCCGTTCCTTATTTTTAAGATACAAGCATTAAGATGTGGTTCTTGTGGTTCTGAAAGGGGAAGTTTTCTGGTAGAGTGGTTAGATAAATTAGCATTGTCACGTTTTGTGGGGAAGACTGTTGGTCCTGGATTAAGTTGAATATCACCAACTAGGGCTAGTACACCAGAGCTACAAACTGTAGAGTGCCTTTAAAAAAGTTTAGGTACATGAACTACTCCACGTTACCCCCCCCCCCCCAAGATATACCCTCCACCATTCTTCTACCAGTTATTACCAAAAAACAGGACACCACTGCACCCTCTAAAGCTAAAAACAGTTTTGATGGGTTTTGATGATATTACAGGATGCCTCTTAAACAGCTTGAAGCAGGACCTAACAGGCCCACACTAGGACTCTATTTAACCACACCCTCCAGACTTTGTCCCAGTGGAATAGAGGACAACAGTCATCCTTCTGCGTAAAGGAGGACCATCAACTGACCTGGGAATTTACAGACCCATAAGTTTGACTAGTGTTATGTATAAGGCAATGGAAAGAATAATGGACCTGATAAATAATGACACAGGAAACCTCCAAACACTGGACCCGACCCAATTCAGCTTTGTCAAAAGCAGGTCATGCCTACTAAATCTGGCAGACTTCTTTGAGAAAATCACTAGAGCCATGTATGAGGGCAAAACAGTGTACACTGCCTACATTGATCTGGCCAAGGCATCTGACAACTCCTCACTTAGGTATTACAGATAAACTCATAAAATTAGGCATAAACACCTACTAGCCAAATGGCTCACGGACAGGACACATGTTGTTAAAGTGGGTGAGTTCAGATCCAACAACAGGCCAGTTACTAGTGGTGTGCCACAGGGCTTGGCGCTGGGATCATTCCTGTTTAGAATATACTTCTCTGAAGTCAAGGCAAATGTAAACGGCCTCTGGGTGACAAAGTTTGTGGACGACTGCAAGCTGGTGGCAATCACTGAATCCCCCCAATGATGTAATATCCTTCAGAAGGGTTTGACTCAGACAAATGACTGGTGCTAGAACCATGGCCTACAACTAAGTGCAAAACAAAATGCATTATAATACCCTTTGGGAAATCAAATTACCCTGCAAATTACATTAATAGCACACCCTTAAGAGTGGACTCGGACATAACAGATCTAGGTTCACAGACTCACAGTAACCTGAACTTTGACCACCATGCATCCACAGTGGTGAGTAAGTCCTTCTATGTGCCACAGCCTATAAGTAAAGGTATGGTATCCAAATCCAAGGAAGTTATAGTCCCACTATGCTTGGCTCTCAGAGCAATAATAGAGTACGACAAACCTTTTGGTATGTAATTGACTAGGCACTTACAACAGCTGTAGCGATCTCAGAGGCTCCTCACAAAGAAAGTACAGGGTATAAACATGTCCTATGTGGATAGACTAAACGCCCTATCCCTTTATTGAGTCTCCTACTAACTATTAAGGGGTGACCTATGCAAAACCTATAAAGTACTCACACATCCAGCCCTGATGGAACTGATGCACATTTGCAAGACTAATAGCATGACAGTCACCCTGTCTAGGAATCTAAACCTGGTCTGTGACTTGATCAAAACATGCTTGACAGATGTGTCTCTCAGAGATTACCTTCTCTAGAACAGGTTTCACATTCACAAAAAGCACAGCCCTTCTCTGACTCTCTTCAAATGCAGTTTGGATCAATGTATGGGGAATTGTAAATTCAGTCCTGGGGTACTGCCTATGTTCCTTATGGATAGGAGGCAGTCTGTAAAATCCTCAAAGGCATAGGCACAAACCTAAGCCATCCTCTAGCCCCTAGGGATCATAAATCAGGTAAAATGTGGGTAATATTGGACAAGCTTGTAAGGGCTCTTAAGCAGTCAGCCTATAATCCACTATGAACCTATGTACTGATAGTATGTGCTTCTGCAGTACATAAGAGATGGCAAATGCATTAAGGTAGAAAAATCCTCATCTGTTGTTTTCCCAACAAGTTAGAATGTTTACTGCTGTGTATGCACTGGAATGAAAATTCTGATGAAGGGCATGGTGCTAACAAGAATGTGCATTACTATCCTCACAGTACATCAAGAGGTAAGTATTTAAAGAATTATTTTGGGAATTTGTATAAAGTAGGGTCGGGTTGGATAGTTTTAGTGTAGTTGAAGGAAAGTATATCCTTAGGTGGGTGTGTCAATTTAGAGCCTGAGGTGTGTGTAACTGCAATAATAAAAGTAGGATCTCCAGGGCAGGCATAGGGATGGGGGAGAACGAATCAGACCACCAACTGCAGCAACTAATCAGTGTGCACGTCTGTACTACTACACAGAACACATCTGCAAAATGAAAATGCCAGCCAGCTAAGTAAACTTTTCTTATTTCTCTAAAAACAGAGAAACCAAAGGCTACTTATCAGTGCAGTTAAGGATAAGCCATCCATTTGCATACAAACAAAATCTTAATTAATAAGTTCATAAGCACACAAACATTACACAGGAAGCAAATAGCAGATCAAAAAAGTAAGCAGGTAAGAAAAGAAAAAAGAAAAAGAAGAGCATGAGCCTGTCAGTAAATAGAATAGACAATAGCACTGTCACCAACGTGGCACTATCAAATCACTTAACCATGACTGTGCACCTCTAAAACTAAAATCCTTTTTTAACATCACAGGAAAGCAGTTGCAAATACCTTGCCTACTCTGGGATGGTTAGATCTCTTTAAACACAAAATGGGTGGTGAGGATGAGTCTACTACTTGTTAGATATTCCCTTCCTCGCTGTTCAGCCAATCCTGCACTGCAACAACCCAGCACCTTGACTGAACCAGACAAGTATACTCCTTTAAACACAAAATGTAGTCTATGGACGAGTCTGCCACTTGGCTTTAGGTTTTCCCTTCGGTATTGTTCAACCAACAATCGAGCACCATAGCCATGTTAGTTGCTCTAAATGTTAAGCAGGTTACAAGTCGTAGGAACATGGTTTGTGTGAAGCTGCAAAAAGCCATTTGAAAAATAAAGGCCAGATGCTTCCATCACTCTGACATGCAAGTCCAATCAGTTATTCGGTTAAATTCATTTGAACACACTTGTCTTTGTTTTCATATGCCTTAGAAAAAGACCACTTTCAAATAAATATTCTACAATATTTATTAAAAGCAGGATAACCCTTCCTGTTATGTTTATAGCCATATGTAATACACAAGGCTTGAATTTTAACTGCACAAGTGACCTCATGGCTAATAATCCCATTTTGTTTAATGTTCACATCACTCTCTTTTCTCACAGGCATTACTTCTGCAGCAAACATTTCAGATTTATTTGATTCACGTTATGTACTCCAAACGTCCATTGCCTCGGTTAATTATTTTATCTCTGCTTTAGTCATTTTTCTTGCTTTGCCTACATACACAGCTTCTAATAAGGTCAGGTTTGTTTATCTTACTAGCCTTGCCTTTGTTTCATCACTTCTTTACTACAAACTATCCAGTCTCTATTAATGAATCATGCAATTCCCCATCTTCACAGTTTTGGGGTCTCTTTTTCAGCTCAGTAACATAAGCAGTCACATTCCCTGAGGACACTGTATTATGGAAAGAGCAAATGGCAAATTCTTCCCAAGCTCATAATTAATGAATACCTCTGTTACCACTGCTATTTCATCTTTCTCCTCTTCCAAAACAGAAAGAGGAAACCTCCAGGCCTTCTTTCACATTCACATACAAGGCATTAAGCACACTGTTCCCTTTCAATCTTCAAGTGAATCTACTTGAAGTTAGGAACAAAATGAATTTCAAAATCCAAAGCTTCCAATTTTCTGCTTAACATCTATGCAGCAAGAAATCCTTGATAAGTGACATGAGGCATTTTATACTATAAATTAAACTTCACTACTTTCAAAAACAAACTCCTGAAAGTAAGTAAAACTCATGTACTCAACATAATGACAGATCCGTGTTGTCTGTGTCCATCTGATTCAACCTGTGGAACTTCGACTATGACCCGGATCTTGACACCAGCCAATTCAAACGTTTTTAGCCTGCTTGGCTCCTCCTCCCTTACCCATGATTCCTCAACTCCTCCATTAACCCCCAGATAGAGTTTGCCCCTTGAGATAAACAATGTTACCACATATACAACTGAAAATATATCTCCCACCACTTGAGATAAGACAACCAAGTATACCTCTCAACCTCTCAATGCATGAAATCTGGGCAAAGACTAAAATAATGGGGGGACAAAGGCCCAAAAATAGGGATAGCTTTTAAATATTGCTCTTATAAACTTAATAAGTTGCCAGAATAAAAAGAAGTTACGTACTTACCATAACATTCCATCTGTGTTGTCCATGTTCATTCTTCCTCACTAATTGGCTCGGATACGAACCCTGGATCTGACTCTGCAGCATTCCCAAGACTTTGGTTCCCAATCTCAAGCTCCTCCCTCATCCCACAATGCACACCAAACCCATCTCCTCAGATAGAGTTTGCTGCCTACTGACTTACAGAGACAGGACAGGTAATACAAGGGAAAAAATTAAGTTTGGGATTGAGATTAAAACTTAAACCAGGAACATGAAGTTCTTATATTATTCAAGATCCTTTTTGGAATAAAACACACAACCCAAAAGGGTGAAAACTAGTAAAAAGCAAAATAAATACGAACTGCACCAACTGCTGTTTATTGACAAAGCTCACAACAAGCTCCAAAACACTAAGCACTTTCACTATATGTAAATCAATGGCTTCTTCAGAGTCTCTGAAGAAGCCATTGATTTACATATGGTGAAAGCGCTTAGTACTTTGGAGCTTGTTGTGAGCTTTGTCAATAAACAGCAGTCGGTGCAGTTCGTATTTGTTTTGCTTTTTACTCCTTTTAGGAATAGCAGGCCAGGGGATGGCTGGGAAGGAAGGTGAGGAAGAATGAAAATGGACAACACAGATGGAATGTTATGGTAAGTACATAACTTCTTTATCTGATGTTGTCCTTTTCATTCTTCCTCACTGATGGGTAGATTCCCCAGCTACAAAACCCTTTGGGAGGCCATCACAGAAGGATATGCTGGACCAGAAGGAGTTATAATTCTGCAGACAATATCTAAACTGCAGTACATCACAAGGTATGAGTCTTTGACCTAGTGGTTGTAGAAAGAAGACTATCAAAAGAGTCTCTGTAATAAAAAATGAGTAATTTCAAATAATTTGGGGAATAAATCAGAGAAATGAGTCACAAAGGTTTGATTATTTGACCAAGTGGCTGCAGCACAAACATTAATCGAAGCTCCAGTGGAGAAAGCAGATAATGTGTAGACACAGATCTTGTACAATGGGCCTTAAGGTCAAGGTAATTACAGACCATTATTCAAACAGATTAGCTAAATACAGTCAGTAATCCATTTGGCCAGGGTAATTTTGGAAACTGCTTCACCCAATGATTAGGCGAAAAAGATACAAATAGTTGTTCAGACTTCTTGTACTGTTACGCTCTATGGAAGTGGAGATAAAGCCAGTAGTGAATTGGCCATAGCAAGTTTTTTTTTTCTGAAACTGCTGACCTCAGCAGTCAGTAACAAGAAACATAAAACATACAGTCAGAGTTTTCATACTGTGTTGTGCTGAAAATCAGGAAGGTACATATATAAGAACATCATGAAGGTGTAACACATTTTTGCCCTTTAGAGATATTGGGAAAAATAAATGGCCATAAGGCCAAAAAGGTTCATCGTTTCAAAGTCCTACAGGATCCTACATGGATGGGGAGAATGGACCGTGGCATAATCATGGAGAAAAGAGAAGCCATGTATTTAGTTGCAGAGTACAGACATTGACAAACTTGACCTCTGACGGAAAGATAGGAGATTCTGGTTGGGCTGCATGACTCTTACAGGACACTACATATAGGACCCAGAGAGAAGGGGGTCATCTAACGAGGCCAGAAGGAAACAAAGAGAATAATGAAGGACTTCAGTCTATTGGCTTTGTGCAGAAACTTTGGATTAATGGTAGATGGAAAAAGAAATACAAAAGATGGACCAGGGCCCATCAGAACACAGCATCCCTGGTGGACTCCTCTGATGGGAGGGTCAGAATAAAATGTATGTATTGAAAAGTACCTAATGGGAAAGAAGGACGGATTCTAGCAGACTTGTAACGTCTAGTGTCTGAGGGAAAGAGAAGTCATATAGTCTCCATGAGGTTTGACCATCCTTCAGTTAGTATGCACGCCCACCATAGTTAGGGAGCATCCTCAATTACTGTTATTAGCAGGGAGGAGAGTATGGCTGTTACTCCAACAATGTATCCTGGCTGTGTCAACCAATAAATACAATGTTTGCAATCTCAGGTTTATGTTCAGGAAGAAGACAGAGTTTAGTATAGGATAGAACATTGCATCTTCCAAGTCTAGTGAAGGAAATAACATAAGAAAATTCTGGCAGAAGAGCTACAATAATGGAAGCTGGCATTGACTCAGTGTCTAAAAATGGTAAATTTGCTGACAGAGACATATAAAGAAAAACAGCAAGTTCTACACCTGGATTGTCAGTGGAGGCACATAGGAGTAGAAATACTGTGCAGAAAGATTTGACTATATTTTCGAAATGACCATCACAGTATATGACCACAGTAATAGCCCTTCTAGTGACGTGTGACGCACCTTGACCACCCAGCACCAAGTATATATTTTGGGGCACATTTGTTAAAGCTTGCACAAAATGGATAAGATGAACTGAATTGTAAAGCACCCAAAGTTTATATTCTTTAAAATAAGATTTAAAATAATGAAATTGATCTCAGGACCCACATCTTCTTCTCTTCATTTCAGTTAAACCAGAAAAAGGTGCAGTGACATACTGAAATTTGTCTACAGATCTAAATGTAAGGGAACTTGACCCTCAAACGTCTTGGGAGGTGGACAGTGTGGTTGACACGTCAGGACGCTGATTAGTTATATGAAAGAAGGAACATTTAGAACCCTGAATCTGCAGACCACTCTTCCTAGTGACAAAATTATAATCTAGGGTTAACTAAACAAGGACGCCTAGAGGAATTATATGAAGTGTCAAAACGTCATGCAAGTATATCTTAGAACAGTTAGTCAGGGGTAATTGGTGGAAGGGCACGTTCTGTCATATGGGGAAAAGGTTCTTCAAGGTATTGGACAGGACAACAAGGTAATCAGTTGGGGTAGAACTTTTTGAGGCTTTCTGAAGAGTTATAGTTTAAGAGCGAATTGGAAAATTAGTTAATGAATCCTCACCAAGAAAGGATAAGGAAAATCATTGGGGATCTAGGATATTATGCAGCACTTCTATGCATGTCTCCTAATGGCAATAACTGGACCAGTTGATTGGGAGACATTTTGAGATTCTCCATAGGCACAATCTTGGAGAAGTATGAGAGTACTTCTATTACAACTTGTTATGGCCTAAAGAAGTAAGGACTGAAAACAACTTCAACATGGGAGTATTTACAGTGAACTCGTGAAATCCATAAATTGTTTATGTTTTGAAATGTACTGAGTAGACAAGGTAGCCGGCCTGCTGCACTCCAAGGGAGAAAGTACAGTTGTGTACACTTACCATAAAGTAGATGTTCGAGTGTATTCACTGTTGCAGTCATCACATTTGGGTTATCCCTGCCAGGGTAGCCCACAGCCAGCCCGAATACCAGAGGCTTTGTATTTCTGTGTCAGTTGCTGTCGCTTCAGGACTGTTGTCAGGTTGTCAGTAGTATAAAGTAAGGCAGCCAACGCCATTACATTAGTTTTTCTTCCCTGTCAGGAGTTCCCAAGTGGGAGCCAGGTTATGGTGGAAGAACCCCACCAGTAGAAAACAGATACCAATATGTCCTTTGTAAGGAAAGAGAAGAAAGAAGAAGGGGATGGAGGGAGGGAAACCAGGACTGCAACAGTGAATACACTTGAACATCTACATTTATGGTAAGTGTACACAACTGTACTATGTTCTTCATGCTTCACTGTTGCAGTCATCACATTTGGGTTGATTCCCAAAGCTGAGGAAAAGGGTGGAGGCAGTCAAGGAGACTAGGGGCTGGCTAGGATGCCCTGCAAGACTCAGTGGCAAAGCCTGCCCTGGATTTGGAGAAGATAGGCAGGTGGTAATGCTTGGTTAAAGTGTGAACAGATGGTCCAGGTGGCTGCCTCCAGGATGTCCCTGGTGGGGACTCCTCTGAGGAAAGCTTCAGAGGTGGAGGTTGCTCTGGTGTAGTGAGTCCTGACCCCCCCCCAGGGGGAGGTTTTCCGTGTTGCTTGTAACAGAAATGGTTGCAGTGTGCTATCCATTTGGAAATTGTTTGTTTGGAGATGGCTTTTCCCTCTGCCTCTGCAGCAAAGCTAACCAGTAATTGATCAGATTTTCTGAATGACTTAGTCCTGTCTAGATAGAATCTGAGCTGTCTGTGCACATCTAGAGAGTGCAGGATCCTTTCCCGCTTGTTTTGTGGGTTAGGGAAAAAGGTGGGCAAATGAATGGATTGGCTCACCACTTTAGGCATGAAGGATGGGTTAGTCCTGAGGGAAACCCTGTCAGCATGGAAGATGATGAAGGGATCCATAGCCATGAGTGTCTGTAGCTCAGAGACTGTTCTGGCTGAAGTGATGGCCAGAAGAAAAGCGGTCTTCCAGGAGAGAAATTTTAACTCTGCTGAAGATGCTGGTTTAAAGGGGTGGAGGGGGGCAGGGTGAGCTTTTCCAACATAAAGTTAAGGTCCCAAGCTGGGGTAGGTGCTCTTCTGGGTGGCCTCAAGTTGCTAGCCCCTCCTTAGGAATTGTTTGATCAGAGGGTGTGAGAAAAGGGGCTGTTCAGTGTGGAAATGAGAAGAGATAGCAGAGGCATTAATTTTAATAGAGGAAAAAGACAGACCACTGTGTAGCAGGTCAGCTAGGTAATCCAGGATGAGAGGTAGGAAGGGAGGGCTGTGCCGTATCAGCTCCCTTAGCCTGAATCCAGGTGCAGAACCTTTTTCATTTGTCTGCATAAGACTTTCTAGTACTAGGGTGTCTGGCCTCACATATAACATCTAGAAACTCTTTACTGAGGTTGGCAGATTGATCAGTGGTCAGGGAATAAGCCAGGCTGCCAGACTGAGGGTCTGCAATTGGGGCTGCATGAATTCTCCTTCCCTCTGAGACAGGAGGGTTGGGGTCTGAGGGAGATGCCATGGTGGCAATGGGGACAGGCTGCGCAGCAGTGGGTACCAGGGCTGGCAAGGCCAGTCTGGAGCAATAACAATTGCCCTTGGTTTTTCCTCCCTTATTTTGAGCAGTACTCTGGTGATGAGAGGTAGTGCAGAAAATGCATAGACAGATAGATTGACCCAGGGGAAGGATAGGGCATCAAATTTCCAAGCCATGCAGTGATGCTCCCTGGTGCAGAACTTGCTGAGCTGATGGTTGGTGTGAGAGGCAAAAAGGTCGACCTTCGGGGTGCCCCATTTCTCAGTTATCAGGGTGAAGGTTCTTTTGTCTAGCTGCCACTCGTGTGGGTCCAGAAGATTTCTGCTTAAGTGGTCTGCCATAGAGTTTAGAGAACCTAGCAGGAATTGTGCTAGCAGGTGGAGTTGCATGGCAGAGGCTGTGTGCCAAAGGGTCATGGCCAGCCTGCACAGAGGGCAGGAGTGAGTCCCTCCCTACTTGTTGATATACCACATCACAGTGGTGTTGTCTGTTTTGATCAGGACAGTCCGTGGGGAGGGAAGGGGCCTGAAAGCTGTCCATGCGTGCTGGACAGCTAACATCTCTTTTTGATGTGCAGATGGATTTGCTGTGGACTCTATTGACCCGGTATGCACCTGCCGTCCAGGTGTGCACCCCAGACATAATCTGATGCGTCTGTGGTGAGGGTTTGGGCAGCGGGGGGTGGTGAGAAAGGTAGTCCCTTGTTGTGGGAGCATGCTGCTGCCGACCAAAGAAAATATTTCCTTAGGCAGGGTATGATTGTTATAAGACTTTCAAGGTCTTGAGTGTGTTGACACCAAAGGCTTTTTAGGTACCATTGAGGTTTCCTCACATGCAGTCTGGCATATGGAATAAGTAGAATGCAAGATGCCATGAACCCCAGAGCTTGCAGGATTTTCCTTGCAGATAACTGGGGTCTGGTGGCTAGTTGAGAGAAGTAGGCTGTCAGGTAAGTTTGCTTTTCTGGTGTAAGGAATGCCATCTGGGATGCTGTGCCCAGACTTGCTCCCAGGAATATAATCCTTTGGGTGGGTAATAGTTTGGATTTCTTTTCATTTATAGTGTACCCCAGGGAGGTCAGTAGGGACTTTACAAAGGCCAGGTGCTTGAGCAGCTTTTCCTGACTGTCTGCCTGAATTAGGCAGTCGTCTAAGTATGGGTAAATTTGGATATTCCTTTGTCTGCAAAAGGCAATGGCGGGAGCAAGACATTTTATGAAAACTCTGGGAGCAGTAGATAAGCCAAAGGGAAGTGCTGAGAACTGAAGGTGCAGAGCTCCTGCCCTGAAACACAGATATTTCCTGCATGATCCCCTGATAGGAATGTGGAGATAGGCCTCTTTTAGGTCTAGGGTGGCTACCCAAGCATCCATGGACAGCATGGGCAGCAGTTGCTGGAGGGTGAGTATTTTGAATTTTGGTATCACCAGGAAGGTGTTTAGAATGGATAGATCGAGGATGGGGTGCCAGCTGCCCTCTTTTCTGGGTACCAGAAAAAGTCTGGAGTAGAAACCTTGGCCTATCTGTTCTGCAGGAAAGTGCTCTATTGCCCTCATAGAGAGCAGGGAAAAGACTTTTTCGCCTCTGCCCACTAGTTTGGAGGTAGATGTGGGAACCCTTTTGGGGTTGCAAAAGTGTGGAAAGAAAATTTGTATCCCTGGGACACTATGTTGAGGACCCAGCGGTTGTTGGTAATAGTGGCCCCAGGTGCTTGTGTGAAAGGAGAGTTTTCCTCCTAGGGATAAGTGCAGGTGGGCAGAGGGGAAGTGGTGGGGGAGGAGAGTCATTGTGAGTTCTTACCATGAGGGGGTGGCTTAGAACTCCCTGGCTTTGAAGTGAAGGTAGTCCACTGCTTTGATCTCTGCATTCCCTGTGGCTGCTGTCCGGGAGTCTGTTTCCTTGGGGTCTGGGCTGAACTGACCTGGTGAGAGCAGGAAAGGACCAGTACTTAGAAGGGCAATGCCTGCTGAACCTGGGTGGCGGGACCTGTAGGAAATCCTTAACTGTCTGCATAGATTTAGCTTCTTCCTCCATCTTTTTTAAGACATCCTCTGCCTTAGTGCCAAATAAGTTGTCTTTATGCAAGGGTGCATCCGATAACTTAAGATTTAACATGGTCTGGCAAGGGCTGTTCCTTAAGCCATGCTTGCCTTCTATGGACAGAACCGGTGACTGCTGCCCTGCAAGAAGCTTCTAGGGTGTCAAAACCACAGTGTAAGGTGTGTTTAATCACTTGACTTGCAGAATCCATTAACTCTTGTAACTCTTTAGATTCTGCACAAGCACAAAAGGAAGACACTTTTTGTTTGAGGAGTGCCATGGTATGTTGCTGAGATTTTAGCATACGGAACTGGCAATTTAGTACTCTGATAGCAAGAGTAGCTGAGGTGTATACTTTTTTACCCCATCTGTCTAGTGTTCGGGAATCCCTATCTGAGGGGGTGGGATTCTTAGCAAAGGTTGCATTAATTCCTTTAGGCCCTTGAGAAATTACCTCAGGGTCAGGAGCAGGATTTTTAAAAAGCAATTTGTGTGAGTCAGGGACTCTAATACCAGTCAGGTTTTCTGTGTGCAGGAGGGAGGGTGTCAGGAGTCAAACTGGATTCCAGGAAAACATCCTACACAACATCCAGGACTGGCGGAATGGCCAGGGGTCTGTGCTGTGGAAGATCTAAAAATTCTCTGAGTCACTTTTTAGACTTGAGGGTAGTCCTGACATTCCCATTGGAAATGCTCCCTTAAGGTATGAAGGGCTTCTCCAAAGGAAAAGTCCTCTGGTGGAGAGGCTGAAGGCATGGAATCCTCTGCATCAAAATCCTCATAACCAGAGAGAGGTTGCATGTCTTCATAGTCAGATGCATCAGAGTCATCAGACTCCTGTTCAGACAAAACTACTGGGGACAGATCTCTTTCTTTTGGAAGGGGTAGCTTGGCTTCCTCTGATAAGCATAAGATCTTCCACCATTTTAAGCATTTGACGTTGAGGCAGGGAAACACGTGCCTGAGATCCAGTCGTCAGTTTCTTGGGTGTGGTTCTTACCCTGGGCCTTAGAAACTCGGTTGTTTTCGAAAAAAACGGTAGATGCGAAAGGCGTCATCTGTTTGTGTCGAGAATCGGTAGTGCGAAGTACTTCCTCGGAAGCCGGTGCCTGCTCAGCGGCTCCGGACCCATCCAAGGTAGAGACTACCGCAGGATCCTTAGTCGAAGAAGAGTTATGCGGCATACCGGACTCCGAAAGGGTCTCGGTAGTGGCCTATGAATCCAAAGAAGTGGGCATCAAGGGCTGCAAAAGCACCTCACTGAGGACCAGAGAACTGACTAAATTAACGGGAGCATCGTCAGTAGGTTTGGACCTGTGCGGTCTGTCTCTGTTTTTATCCTTATGCTTTTTGCGGAAGATCTGCTGTCGGATGGCGTAGCTAAGCCATATCGGAATTCGAGGACTGTAAGCGAAAATATCTATCTACAATAAGGGCTCGATGACGTATAGTTCTGGCATTAAACAAAGCACAAAAGCGACAACGAGGGACGTCGTGGTCTGGGCCTAAGCAAGTGATGCAGTAAGAATGAAAGTCTCTGTGTGGTATATGCTTTCCAGAGGCGAGACAATTGTTAACTTTTTCTAACATCGATTAGAGCAAGAAAAAAGGATCCCCAATGGGGTACTTACCTTTAGAAGACTTCAGCTTCAATTCGGAAGATGAAAATCAGGTAGCAGCCGACCGGCACTAGTGCAAACTGCTTCTGCTTCGGGCTCCTCGGCAAGAAAGACTGATGTAATGGCATCGGCTGCCTTACTTTATACTACTGACGACCTGACGTCAGTCCTGAAGGACAGCAACAGACGCAGAAATACTAAGCCTCTGGAATTCGGGACGGCCGAGGAATACCCTGGCAGGGATAACCCAAATGTGATGACAGCAACAGTGAAACATGAAGAACATCAGAGGAAGGGGACGCTACTGAGAGAACAAATCTGAAGAATCCTTCTTTCCTTTATCAGAAATACAATGGAGTAGTCGGAACGCACCATCATAATCACTGTACTCCAAGGGGAAGAACCCTTTGAAAAAATTATTCTGGAGAGAATAGTCTCTTCAGTGTGAAGCACATACTGGTCACTGAAGAAAAAGAAGAGAGTGATCCACTAGGAAGGGAAGGGACTTTCTCCTTGTGTCAAGCTAAAGACTCTTAGGGTAGAAGAATAGGGTTCGAACTCGAACCCTAGTATTAGAGAGAGAAAATTGGACTTCATGATGGAGGTTCCTGTGTGGATGGGAGGGGTCCAGGAAGAATGTGGACTAATACAAAAAACAATGCCCTTGTGGTCAAAGTTTTATTTAATTAGAGGGCACCGGAATGAACCTGTGTAGGGGATCGTAATTTAGGATCAGATTGCAAGTGTCCAAGGGAAATCTGTGTCCTGGGCCAGAAGGGGAGAACAAGTCTCAAAGAGCAACTTTGTGGAGCTACAACAGTGCTAGATGGAGCAGATGTCTATGCAGCTATAAAAACATACAGATATGAGAGAATAAACCAAATCCATCTGGGCAGTGTAGGGAAGAGTTGCCTGTACCGGTAAAGGCACAGCTTTTTTTTTTCATGCTCTATGAAGGGAAAAAAGTAAGCTGCATCTCCTGAAAGATCCTTTTCTAGGAATCAACATCTGATTTCTAGCTAAGTGTGCCGGCAGCAGGTGACTTCACTGTGAAAATGAGGTAACTCATGCTATCCAAATTTGTCCAAGTTATGGGCTTATGAAAGAAGGGTGGAAAGAGGGACTTCAACACTTAGACCCACACTAAACATCTGCTACTACCATAGCGTCTAGGCAGTAGCCATGGAACTAGTGGAATGGGCCAATAATGGCCATCTAAGTAGTGTAACCGTTGACTGGTTATCCCAAAGTTCAGTTCTGCGACTAAGGCAAGTAATTCTAGAGAATGGCCAGCAAGCCAAATCCTTCAAGAATGGAGGGCAGTGTCAGTTCTGGGATCCTAATTGTAAGGAAAAACATCTCCATGGAGGGTTCAGATTCAAGGGATGCCTGGCACTTACCTGTCGGATCCTAGAATTAGGATCCTAAGGAAGTTTTGTTAGAAACTGCCCTGGCTCGACGGCTCAGATAAGAAGGAATTTGGATCCGAGAGACATCTGACACTTGCCCATTTGATCCTAGGCTTAGGATCTGAGGAAGAAGAATTTGTTGAACAGATCGGATCCAAGGTGGGATGTCATGATCTGAAAAAGTCCTTATTAGAAACTGCACTGAGTTGTTGGCAGATTCTTAACCCTGCTGTTATGAACTCGGGACATAACTGGTTCTGTGTATTTTAAAAAAATACTGAATGTATCAAAGAAACTACATTAACGCTTGAGATTTAGGTTTCTTTCGTCTTACCTTAACAGTGGCAAACGAGATTGAGAAGATGGGTTTCGTGTGGTGCATTGTGGGATAAAGGAGGAGCTCGAGATTAGGATCCAAAGTCTTGGGAATGTGACTAAGTCGGATCCAAATCCATCAATGAGGAAGAATGAAAAGGACAGCATCACATCAAGATTCTTGTTAGCGTGCATTTGTCTGAAGGATATGTAGTCTGAAACTCAAATGCATGTCATTATTTATTGCCTTTGATCCTCTAAGACTTGCCAGAAAACCACAGATTTTACACGTAAAACACCAAAAACATATAGTAAAAATCTGGACATTCTGTGAAAATCTGTACAGTTGAGAGATATGCAACCAAGGGAAAGCAAGACTCCAAAATGTGAAATTAATAACCCTCAATATCTGGTCATCAAAGGAGAAAAGACTTGTCATGTCAGCATTAAGGGGGGGACAGAGACAGACAACACGGATCTATCATTATGGTGAGTACATAACTTTTGTATCCGATGTTGTTTACTCCATCTGGTTTCAACCTGTGGCACACAGTTCCCAGCTATGAGCATTCCTCGGGAAGAACTATGGAAGGATATTCCTTAACACAGTGGATCCAAAGGAAGACAGCTTTAGATAAGATGTCCAGCTTATAATATAACACAAATGTGTGGTGACACAGCCAAGTAGCAGAAGCACAAACATTGTCCATATGAACTCTTGAAAGAAAAGCCACAGAAGTAGCTACAGCCCTTGTTGAATGACCTTTAGGCTTATGTAGAAGAATCTTACCTTTCAAGGAATAATCAAACAGAATACGGTCACATGGATAAAGTCACTTTAGACACAGGTGAGCTCAGCCTGGATTTTGAAAAGGAGACAAACAGCTGACTTGATTTTCTGAAAGATTTGGCACGGTCATGATACAATCTCAATTGCCTATGTACATCCAGACAATGTAACAGATATTCATCTTTGTTGGAAAATTTGGAAAAAACATGGGGAGATGAATGGAATTGTTAAAGTTATTCTTGGAAGCTATCCTGGGCAGAAAAGAAGGGCTGATATGAAGACAAACCCTGTCTTTGTAGAACACCAACTAAGGTGGTGAAGAATCAAGTGCTTGCAACTCTGAAACCCTTCTTGCAGAAGTAGCCTCCACCAAAAACAAAGTCTTCCAAAGAGGCTGAAGGTTCAAAAGGACCACCAGCTAGAACTGCAGAATAAAGGGCAGATCCCAGGAAAGGACCAAATCCTGTACTGTAGGAAGGAGGAGAAACACATTTGAGAAAAGCCTTAGAAATCCTGAGGGAAGCCAAAAACACACTATCCCTACCAATGTAGAAATTAGAAATGGCCACTAACTGTACTTTCACAGTAGAAAAGCTAGAACCTGAACTGAACAACTCGTCTAGAAAATCCAAGACACACTCCAAAGGGGCAGAAAAAGGGTCGAGTCTCCAAGCCTACACTCTGCCTACAAAACAAGCTTTTTCCATTTACTGGTATACACTTTTCCAGTTGATTCCTTTTGAGAGGAAGACAAAATATGAACAACTGCATAAAGAGCTTGGGATTCCTTGGCCATCAAGGAAACTGGAAGAACCATGTAGCTAACCTGAAGGACTGATGACTGTGTGGATAAGAAATAAGCTCTGGAATGGTATTCAGTATCCAAGGAGGGAATTTCAGAAGAGGCCAAAGGATAGAAAGCCACACTTGAAGAGGCCAAAATGAGGCAATGAGGATCACTGTGGCTCTGCAGCAGGCGTTATCAGTAGAAACTTTAGCATTAAAGGAACTGGGGGACAAGCATAAAGTTGTCTAGGGAGCCAAACAAGGACCAGAACATCCCTGGGTGACTGACCAGGACAGAGAACGATGGCATAATAATTATTGCACTTGGTGTATGATGGGGAGGCAAATAGGTTGCAACATGGAATGTCGCAATGCCAAAAAATCCCAGCTACCACTGCCGGATTTAAGGACCACTTGTGAGGCAATAAAGTGCTCCTGCTGTGTCTGTCGGCCAGAATGTTTGACTTTCCCAGAATGTGCACTGCTACCAAAAACTGCTGAGAGATCACCCACTGCCAAACTCTCATGGTCTATCGGCAAAGAAGGCAAGAATGTGTTCCCCTTTAATGAGATACCAGATGACCAACATAACGCATCTCAATCACACCACTGGGAAGGGCTTCCTGAAAGGCCAGCAACACAAGAAGGACTGCTCCCATCTCCAGAACATTGATGGGAATACGGGTCTCTGTGGAAGTCCAGGACTCTTGAACTGTCCTCCCTTTGAAATGCATCTCCCACCCCAGGAAGGAGGCATCATAGTGATAGTGACAGTGACCGAAGGAAAAATAATTACAAATGGGCTCTCTTTGATCACCAAGGCTGTTTGTGACTCACTTTTGTTAACTATATAGGGAAATCCAAGGGATGAATCATGAAGGACCAATGAAAAGCCAGAGTCCACTGTAGGGCCCTCATGTGATGTTTGGCTAAGGGAACCAGTCCTATCGACACTGCTATGTGACCCAGACGTTTTATAAGTGCGTAAGCCAGTGGTTTCAGAGTTGCAAACATGGACATGGCCTGAGTTCGAAGGCTGAGAACTATGGAGATAGGGAGCCTGGCAATTTGATTGATTGTGTCTAAATGACACCCTATGAACTCTAGAACTTGTACAGGCTGAAGGCTTGATTTTGGATAGTTGATTGTAATGCCCAAGTTATCGCCCAGTTGGAGTCAGGAGTCTCTGGACAAGATTAACAAAGCTTTTGTGGAGGCAATGAAGAGCCAATCGTCCAGGTACAGAAAGACCTAAAACCCTGCAGCCACAGCCATGCCATAACCACTATCATGAACTTGGCAAACACCTGGGGGACTGTGGTGAGACCAAATGACAGCGCCCTGGAACTGGTAATGACTGGCTTCCAGGTGGAAGTGATGAAACCTCCAGGAACAGTGCCAATCTATCTTGATGTGATGACAAATGTCCTTGAGGTCTATCGAGCACATCCAATCTTCCTTCCTCAGGAGAGGTAAGGTCGATTGCACTGTGGCCATTTTATAGGTTCCTAGGTAAGTACTAGGCTATCTGCCCAAGGGCATTTATAAGCCTAGCCAGAGTGTGTCGGCTTTCACCACCCCATTGATTAATTAACTGATCCTCTGTCAAGCAGAGCCAATGGAGTGATCCCAGGGGTGTATTTTCTGTTACCCATCCACTTGTCAAGGTTTCTCTTGAAGAGTGTTAGTGAGGGGCTCTGCCTGATGTAATCTGGAATTTTGTTCCAAAGCATGGAGAGTCTCTGTGACAGGAATCTATCCCTGCAGCATGTTCTATTTATTGTTGTGGCGAGTTTCAGCTCACTAGAGCATGTGGCTCGCAGTGACTTGGATTTCTTTAGGTGGAGCATGTTCATCAATTTTGAGTTAGACATGGCTTTGTAAGTCAGGCATAGATCACCTCTGAGTAAGCGATATGCCACTGAGTACAGCCGGAGTTTTTTCAGTCGGGCTGCACAGGACATATGTTTGAGACCAGTAACCCTCTTGGTGAGGTACTTTTGTGGTCTTTCCAGCTGTTGGAAGTGTCTTGTGAGGAACATCCCAAATGGGGCATTGTAATCTATGATGGGTCTAATGAGTGACGAGTAGAGGGGCACTATAACCTCTTTATTTCTAGATGTGAACCCTTTAGTAATTAGATGGGCCGCATAGAAGGACTTCCTAACTACTTTGGCAATATGATTGTCAAAGGAGAGATTTCTATCCACCTGGGTCACCAGATCTCTCTTCTGTATTAAGGGGGCTGCTCCCTAAGTGGTAATTCATGGGTGTTTTGTTTTTCCCAAATGGGATGACTATGCATTTTTTGGCATTTAGCTTGAGGCCATGACTTTGACACCAGGTGCCCGTCTCAGTAAGGCCCTTTTGGAGGATGTCTGTGTCAGCCGGAGAGTCAGTTATGGCTCCCAGTTTGCAGTCATCGGCAAACTTGGTTAGCCATAGTCCTCCTGTGTTTCCCTGTATTTCTGAGAAGTATATGCAGAACAGTAGGGGTCCCAGGACTGAGCCTTGCGAGACACCACTTGTGACTAGTTTACAGTTGGACCTGGAGCCCGCTATACTTACGGTGTGAGTTCTGTCTGTAAGCCAATTGGCAACCCATCCCGTGACGTAGGGGTTTATATGTTCAGGTTGGTGAGTTTTTCTGTAATGCCAGAGTTGGGAATGGTGTCAAAAGCCTTGGCGAGGTCAAAGTAGGCTGTGTGTACCACCTTTCCCTCGTCTATGGCCTTGGTTACTGTCTCAAAGAAGTCAACCAGGTTTAGTAGGCATGATCTGGCCTTAACAAAGCCGAACTGGGTCGGGTCAAGTGTTTGGAGGTTCCCAATGTCTTTGTTAATGAGTTGCATGATGATACGCTCCATAGCCTTGCAGACCAGGCTAGTCAGGCTTATGTGGTGATAGTTACCAGGGTCAGTTGTGGCCCCTCCTTTGTGGAGAGAAATAACCGTTGCTGTGCGCCATTCTATGGGCACATAGCCTTTGGAGAGGCTGAGGTTGAACAACGTGTTTAGGTGAGGGGTTACTTCGTTGTGTAGTTCGTGCAAGACGCATCCTGGGACACCATCTGGTCCCATTGACTCTGTGTTTTTGGCTTTTGAAAGGGCTGTTTTCACCTATGAGTCTGTGATTTTTGGGACACTACACTTTTCCGGTATTGTTGTGGGCCCTTTTGGAGGTGAGAGGGGGGTGAAGTTTGCACTGAATACATCTGCCAGGATGTTGGCAATATCAGTAGGTTCAGTATATTTTGTGCTATTTTGCACTAGTTCAGTGCATATCTGTGAGTTTCCACTTAGATTCTTAACATAGCTAAAGAAGACTTTGTAGTTATCTTTTGAATCCTTGGCTATTTTTCTTTTGAAGTTAGCCTTGGATGATTTCATGAGGGACCTCAGTTTCTTACTGATCAGGGATGTCTTTCCTTCTTGGGATTTGCTTTTTTTCTGAACCAGTTTCCTCCTTCTACTGTATAGCCTGTTTATTGCAGGGGTGCACCAAACTGTTTTCCTTCTCTTAGAGGAGTGAGTCTTGGTTTTGTTAGGGATGGCATGATCCATGCATCCTTGCAGGTGCTCAGAGTGCATTTGTAAATGTTTCTGCATCTTGGGCAGCATTATCCTTTAGCGTGGGGGCTGTGAAACTTACCACCTCTGTCCTAAGTAAGGTGAAATTTGCTTTAGAGAAGTTTACTGTGGTTTCCTTAGCTGGGGGTGGTGGTAGGATGTGGACATCCAGAGTAATTAGTTTATGGTCTGATCCTACCAGTGATGGGTTGACCTCCGGTGTGGAACACCTGTCGCCCATGTTGGTGAGGACCAGGTCCAATATGTTTTCACCTCTGAAAGGGGAGTTTACCAGCTGATCCAGGGAGTTTGAGTTGATGAATTCCAGGAAGCTCTGGGCCTGGGAATTTGTACTCGAGTAGTTTTCCCAGTGAATGGTAGGGTAATTGAAATCGCCCAATATCAGGGTGTTTGGTAGAGGACCTTCATGTTTTCCAGTGTCTCCAGAAAGGTGGAGTAGTGGTTCTGGGTCATGGAGGGAGATCTGTAGCAGGCCACAATTTGCACTGCAGATTTGCCCGATGTTAGTTGCACATGGATGATCAGAGGTATCATGCTGCGCTGCTAACCTGGAGGTGTAGGTATCCTTGATGAATATGGATACACCCCTCCTTTTGTACTTTGGTACGTGTTCTGTGGCCGAAACGTGTGGTATGAGTTGTAGCCTGGTAGTGCTGGGGTGCTCTCTGGAGCCATGAACCAAGTTTTAGTTACTGCACAGATCTCTACATTCTCCATACTGAGGAGTGCTTTGAGCGCATGCATTTTGAGATTTAAGCTCCTGGCATTGAGTAGCAAAACCCTCAGTTTTTTGTTAATTGTGCTATTTATGCAGGTGGGTTTGACTTTTGAGCCTTGCCTAAAAAAGGCACTATGGGGGTAGCAAGAGCCTTGGCCAGTATTCAAAAGCCTAGGTGTGACAGGTGCAAGCCGTCTCTTGTGAAGCAACATGGCTTGTCGAGCATGTCGTCCCAGGCTGACGGACACTGGATCCCCTTTGAATGACACCAGAAGTTTAGCCAATTTTTTAAATTGACCATTTTTTCTTTATACTGAGGTGTCATTCTTGGTGAGAGCAGGATGCTACTCCGGGTCAGGGTCATACCAGCCTGGACTACATGATCAGAGAGTTCTTCCATTTATCTTTTCATGTAGTCCAGGGAGGTACATCTCAGGTCATTCACACCAACATGAACAACGGCAGAGTCATATTTGTACTTGTTCTGGAGTGACCTGAGTGCTTGTGTTATATGGCGGATTCTGGCTCCCGACAGGCAGCTAACAGTAACCTTCTGCTTGTCCAGCCTAGTGAGTGGGACATCAGTGTGCCTGACTATAGAGTCACCTATTACTAGTGTGTTAGGTATGTTATTTCGCTTTAAGGGCTGTGATTGCGCGGCACACTGATTTTATGTTTTATGTGTTGTCTGGTTTGTGACGGGAAGTGCAGGTTGTTTGGGTGTCTGCTTTGGAGGTCTCTGATGCTTTTGCAGGTTTTTATTTAGAGCCTCCGAGTATAATTTTGTGCATTTATGTGTATTTCTTGCTAGTGCTGTTTTAGTAGGTCTGTGTGCGGCTGGAGTTGTGGTGCAAGTGTTAACCTTCTCCTCATGACTGTCTGTTCCAGTCTAGGGTGGAGACAGCTTAGCTTCCAGTTGGGCTGTATAATTGCATCTCTCGCATATGTTAGTGTTTTGTGGTAGGAGGAGAGGGTTGTCTGTGTACATGAGGCAGTTCTAACATTGCCTTAGGATACCCAAATTCACCAGCTGGACTGGAGAGTGCACATGAAGTTGCCCTTTGGTCATGCCTGAATAGTAGAGTGAGCTGCTTAGTCGCATGGTTGGTGAGGGGTAAATAAAGAGCCTTGCCCTGCTGGGCAATCAGTGTTAGGGTATATTAGTGCTTGCTATTAGGTCTGAGCAAGTGCTGGGCTGTAAGATGCTTTTTGAGTGCTTAGGTTGAGAGTTAGACTAGTTTCAAGGGAAAAACTGAAGAGGAGACTTAGTGGAGCCGGGAATAATTTAACGTAGCTAACCGACACTGCCCAGTGCACAAAACCGTGCAAACGCGGTTTTTATAGTAGGGAAATAAAAGAGATCGAAATTAGCCCAAAATGGCCAATAAACTACTAACTTCTGGGCTGGAACCACTCCTCTAGGGACAGATAGGTTCCTCAAAGCTCCCCTCTCTCACAGGTGAACAGAGAAACTTCCTTCTATCCAAGTAAGGTATGGGCAACTCAGAAACTAGTATCATAGCCCTGAATTCAGCACTAGCCTGAAAACTGGACTACACTAGCTTAGAAAGGCGGGAAACAAGGATTTTTTTTTAAGATAAGGCAAAACAGTAAAAAAATACACTTAAAACAGCTTTAAACGACTACAAACGATCAGAAAAGGCTATCACACTTTAGTGTGTAGCCTACAACAGTTAAACAAATTATTTAAACAAAAAAACAACTGTTTAAAAGTGCAGGCAGTCAAATAAGTACAATATGTGAAAAAAACAAGCTTTTAAATCACAATAAACGCTGGAAAATTTGCGTTTAGGCGGAAAACAGTTAAGTACAGAAAACTGATACTTAATCACTCCAAAGTCTCTCTCCTAAGCTAGAAGGCTTGTATCAGTTTAAGGCTTTCTGGTGCTACCAGTAGGTTAGTTATAGGAAAGATGGGAAACAAGCGCAGATGTGGTCTTTTAAACCAGAAAGTTGAAAGAGATGGACAGACTGTCCAAATGGTCAATAAACTACAATTTCTGGGCCAAGAACCTCTCCTCTCGTGGTAGACAGGCTACCTAGTGCTTACCACTCCCACTGATAAGTTAGAAGGCTTTCCTCCAACGCAGAAAGGCTTGCGGGGCTCAAAAGCTTACCAACAGTCCTGGGTACAGCAACTCTGTATCTGAACTAGGCTAGTTACAGGAAACATGGGAAACAAGTGCAAGTGCGGCTTTTAAACCAGAACGTTGAAAGAGATGGAAAAAAACTGCCCAGACGGCCAATAGCTACAAATTCTGGGCCAGGAACCACTCCTCTTGCGGTAGATAGGCTACCTAATGCTTACCACTCCCACTGATAAGCTAGAAGGCTTCCCTCTGACACAGAAAGGCTTGGGGGGCTCAGAAGCTTATAAAGAGTCCTGGAATACAGCAAATATGTGCCTGGACTAGACTAGTTACAGGAAAGGTGGGGAACAAGTACAAACGTAGGCTTTTAAGCCAGCAAGTTGAAAGAGATGGAAATCTGCCCAAACGGCCAAATAAACTACAATTTCTGGCCCAAAACTCACTCTACCAGTGGAGGATAGGCTACCTAGTGCTTACCACTCCCACTGATAAGCTAGAAGGCTTTCCTCCAACACAGAAAGGCTTGAGGGCTCAGAAGCTTACTAACAATCCTGGATACAGCAACTCTGTAACCAGACTAGGCTAGTTATAGGAAAGGGGGGAAACAGGCACAAGTTCGGCTTTCAAACCAGAAAGTTGAAAGAGACGGAAAAAAAACTGCTCAAACAGCCAATAGCTACAATTTCTGGGCCAGGGACCACTCCTCTTGTGGTAGATAGGCTACCTGATGCTACTACCACTCCACTGAGATAAGCTAGTTCTTCCACCTCCACTTGGGGGGGGGGGGGGAAGCTTGAGAAAGCTACCTGATAAATCTGTACCTGGACTAGACTAGTAACAGGAAAGGCAGGAAACAAGCGCAAACACAGGCTTTTAAATCAGAAGGTTGAAAGAGATGGAAAAGCTTCCCAAACGGCCAATAAACTATTATTTCTGGGCCAGAAACCACTCCTCCTGTGGTAGATAGGTTACCTAGTGCTTACCACTCCCACTGATAAGCTAGAAGGCTTCCCTCCAACACAGAAAGGATTGGGGGGCTCAGAAGCTTACCAACAGTCCTGGATATAGCAAACCTGTACCTGGATTACACTAGCTATAGGAAAGGTGGGGACCAAACGCAAAACAGGCTTTTAACTAGAAAGTAGAGAGAGAGAGAAAAACTGCCCAAATGGCCAATTTACTACAATTTCAGAGCCAAAACCCACTCTTCCCATGGTAGATAGGCTACCTAGTGCTTACCACTCCCACTGATAAGCTAGAAGGCTTCCCTCCAACACAGAAAGGCTTGGGGGGCTCAGAAGCTTACCAACAGTCCTGGATACAGCAAGTCTGTATCTGGACTTGACTATTTACAGGAAAGGCAGGAAACAAGCTTAGAATTTTTTTTTGTTACAGAAAAGCAACTAAAACAGCAGTAAATGCAATTCAAATTGTAGTGCAGGCAAGCACACTCGAGCGTGTAGCAACACTATGGCAAATACAGTTCAAATAAACGCAATTAAATTAACAAATGACTAAGAAAACAAGTGCAGAAGGCAGTAAATTAGAAGGCTACTAACAAGCAGATACTGAACAGATAACAGCACACAGAAGAGCAACTAAGGCAGTTACAGTAAGAGCAGATGAATAAGATATATATATATATATATATATATATATTTTTTTTTTTTGAGGGAAGGAACAGAGCAGGATTAAGAGGCTACTGGGGTTGTCCTTCCCAAATGCTCTCTTTGTACACAGTAGGAGTGCCTGAAATCAGAATATGATCTCACTGCACTCAGTTGAGTGAGCAAATGAGATGGGCTCAAAAGGAGTATCCAAATACAAATCTACAAGAGGGGTGGGCAATTTCAACGCCACCAACATTAATACCAAAACAAGAACAGGGAGGGTGAGTGAGGAGCTAACTGTAGAAAGACAGCCACAACTTCAGTTGAGTTAATATTCAGTGAAAAATACAAATAAATAAATTAAATACAATACTATATGCAAAAGAGCAGATAAAAGTATACTTAAATTCACTTATATGTCCAGCTGATTTCAGGTAGATGTTAGCCGGCCAAAGCTCTGATATTAAGCTTGGTCTTTTTGACAAACTGGTTTATCTTGCTCAAATTCAAAATTGGTCTGAGGTCCTGTGCTTTCTTTGGAATTAAAAATAACCTGGAATAGACCCCCCCAGATCCCATCTGGTCTGGTGGGACTTCCTGAATGACTTGATTTATGAGCAGCTTTTGAATCGCTGCCTCTGAGTAAACTCTCTAATGTGGTGGAACATCTTGGGAGATATTTGGGTGACGGATACGACTCAACACCCAGGTGTCTGAGGTGATGGCCTCCCCCACGCTTTTGGGCTGAGAGCTAGATGACCCGAATGCCTCCAGAAAAGAGCAGCCAGGCAACCCTTTAGGATCGCTGGAAGGGCCTGGCAGAAAAAGTCCCAAGGAAGCCAAGATTCTAGGACCGCCTCTGCTCCAGAGGAGGCATCCATTATGATTTCCCCATCCTCAAGAGGACCCCTCCAGAGGAGTTATCCTGAGAATAAAACTGTGACTTTCTGAAAAAGAGACACTTATCCCCTTTTGATTCCCAGAAAAGGCTCACTAGGTGGTAAAAAAAGCATACTCTGACGGCAGAGAGAGTCTTCCCATCTTGTTTGCAACTCATTAGTGTATCCTTAACCTTGGGCCCAAATAAAGAGGAACCGTGAAAAAGGTGCACTGATGAAGGATGCTTTGAAACAGTCTATATAGTTACACAATCCCATCCAGGCATGGTGTCAAACTGCAATCCTAGAGCCTGCCTCTCTAGATGCTCCATCAGCCACATTAGAAATAAGTTTCATTGAAATGTTGATGATGGAAGCCAAGGTGGACAGCTGAGTCTCTAGCTTTTTCTGTGTATCTGGAGACTGCTGTGTCTTAAGGTTGCTTGACACTTCAGATACTAGGGTCCTGTTGAAGCCTTGTCAAGTGCTCCCAGTGCAAAAATGGATGAGGCATAGGCATACTTCCCTAACTGATCCAATGACCAAGACTCCCTACTCAGGGAGTGGATCGAGGAGCTCTCCTCATAAATCTCCCTCTTGGTGGCTGCTGCCACCACAATGGCATCGACAGATGGACTCATACTCCAATGAGGCCTGTCTTTGGGAGGGGTGAGAAATCAGCCAGCCCCAAAGACCTCGGATCTGAATGGGCTGAGGGAGGAAGCCAAAGGTCCTGACACCAGACCCAAACCTGATGTGGTAAGGTCTGACTGCATCTGTGCCTGCAAAGGACCTCATCAGCAGCTCCAGATCAGTAGCTTTGATGTTTCCAACTGACCTAAATGCCTGGATGTAAGAAGCCACAGAGGATGGCTTGGAGGGTCTATAAGAAGACAATCCTATGTGATGCATCCAAACTAGAGAGGCCCGGAACAGGAAGATTCTGATGAAGAAAGACGAGGTGTGCTAGGGAAAAAGGTAGAAGCCACCCTACCTGAAGGTACAGCTTTGACCAGGAAAGGGCTCGGAAAACTCAGAGCCAGAGAAGATATCTTGCCTAATTAGGATGCTAAAGGTTATTGGTTCCAAGGCATTGGAGCCAACGCTGGTGAAGGGGCTGCCAGGGAAGCCAAATGTTGGGGGACCTTCGGATCAAGTGAACCCAAGGGAGCAGGTTCAGAGGTGGAGGCAGAGGATGACCACTTATGCTACCATATAACCTGTTCGGAGTCTTGCTGGGACTTGTTGGACCCAGTCTTGAGTCACCCTGGAAGAAGCAGAAGTAGAGGAGGAACCAGAGTGTAGAAGCCATTTTAAAACAAGTTTGGCCTTATGCTCATTGATAGCTCATGAGCGAAAGCCCTCACAGATACAGCCCTCCAAACCATGATGCTCCAGACCCACACAATTAACACATTTTAGCTTTGTATCCTGGGAGGGCAACTTGTGCTTGCTGGGGACACACTTTTTGAAACCCTTGTCCTACCTAACTCTACCTGGACAGCACTAACTGCTTACATGGGTAAGAGAATTAAAAATCTTTACCAAAAGATACTGTGCTAACCATTCAAGAATGAAAAAGTAGAGTGGAGCCAAAGACCAAGCTGTAGACATGAATGGTCCGAATGGAGAGATAAGTCAGCAAGCAAAGGAGAGAGAAGTATTGCTGAAATTGAATTCATCCTCAAGTCCTGGTGAGTACCTTCATTAGGTGGACCCTGTTTTTCACAAAATCTCCCTAAGACAACACTGATATATAGACTCCATTTTATATAGCATATATCATGGTCAGAAGTAAGTAAAAAAAAAAAAAGATAGCTGAGTGCATAAGACCCAGGATAAAAAAAATGCCCAATCCTGGATGGCGCAATGGTGCCAGGACTGGAAAAAATGACAGCATAGAATCCCCAAAATATGGAAACATTCCTACTATGGGGCTAGGCCAGGCCCAGAGGAAGGACGACCCCCCTATTGTAGAAGGAAATAGCAGTCCACAAAAAAAAAAAAAAAAATCACAAAACCTGACAGGCCAAAGAAGAGCCATAAAGACAAAAGAGTGGACTATTGAGGATAAGAAAGAAACTATGTATTGTTACTATTATGCAAAAAAAAAGAAGTTATGTACTCACCATAATGTTCCATCTGTGTAGTTGTACTTCATTTGTATTCAATCTGTGGGAATACGGATCCATATCAGATATGAGCCAGCAAGAATTACTAACATCAGCTGCGAGCTCCAGACTCCTCCCCTTACCCATAATACACCTCCACTGCCTTCCATCCCCTGATCGAGTTTGCAGAACTTATACTTAGAACCCGACCTGATAACATACTTGTGACCTATACTACAGCCCACAGACTGAACATGTGCCAAGGTCTGGAGAAGGAGGGAGGAACGGTTGAAGACAAATTAAGTACAACTACTCTAGTTGTACTTTATTCGGTCTTCAACCTGTAGGACAGAGTCCCCAGCTACTAAACTCCTGGGATTCCCTCATGGAAGGATATTCCAGAGCACCACGGAGCCAAAGGATGCTCTCCTTCTAGATGTCAAATCCAATTTGCAAAGGAAATAAACGTATGAGATGAGGACCAAGTAGCTGCAGAGCAAATGTCATCCAAAGATACCCTAGACCAGAAAGCTGCAGACGTAGCCATGGACCTAATGGAATGAGCTTTAACCTGACCTGGAGGAGATATGCCTTTGTCCTTATAGACCTGCAGGATGCATGAAGAAATCCATCTAGCTATAGTGACCTTGGAAATAGGTTTGCCCAAAAAGGGTCTATAGAACGAAACAAACAAGTGATCAGATTTACGAAAATTTTTTGTCCTGTGTAAATAGAATTGTAACTGTCTATGAACATCCAACATGTGTAGTTTGTATTCCATCCTGTTGGTAAAATTGGGAAATAACACAGGCAAATTTATAGTATCATTAATATTCACTGGTGACGCCACCTTAGGCAGAAAAGATGGGTTGTTTCGAAGGGAAACAATCTTTATGAAAAATCATGTACGGGAATTTTATGGACAAGGCCTGTAGTTCCGAAACCCTTCTAGCAGAGGTAATCACCACCAGAAAAGCTGTTTTCCATGACAGAAATTTTAGATCTGCAGTTGCGGCAGGCTCGAAAGGTGGAGCGACCAGAGCTTGGAGAACCATAGAAAGGTCCCACAGGGGGGACAGGAAATTTGAATGGGGGCATAGCAAAAAAGTGCCTTTAATAAAGGCTTTACACAGTCTAGAAGATGCCAAGGATGCAAAATTCTCACCCACATGAAAATGAGAAATGGCACCCAACTGAACTCTGACAGTAGAAAAACTAGTTCCATGCTGGAAAATATCAGCCAGAAAATCAAGAATGGCAGAAATAGGAGCCACAAAAGGATCTAAACTCCTCTGAGAGACCCAGAAAGAAAATCATTTCATTTCCTGCAATAAACCTTTCTGGTAGAAGACTTGAGCAGCTACTAAAATAGACTTAACGGAGGAGGAAAGTCCGGGAGTCCTAGCAATCATAAGAACTGAAGCAGCCAAGCCGTGAGTTTCAGGCTGTCTAGACTCGGATGAGGCACCCCCGATGGGTGTGAAATCAGATCCTGAATGGGATGTAGGAGCCAGAAGGTGAGACCAAAGGAAGGGAAACCATACCTGGCGAGGCCAGAATGGGGCAATGAGGATCACCTTGCTCCCCAATCAACAAGCTTTCTGCAAAAACCTCAGGATGAGAGGAAATGGTGGGTAAGCATACAGACGACCAGGAGGCGAAGCATGAACTAGAGCATCTCGGGGGACTCCCCCGGCAGGGGGTTCAGAGCGAAAAACCTGCTGTACTTCACGTTGGAAGGAGATGCGAAGAGAACGCAGCAAGTTTGACCCCACTCGTTGAAGATCTGTTCTGCTACGGATAGATTCAGAGACCACTCGTAAGGCATCAGAATGGTCTGACTTAGCCTGTCCGCTATAATGTTGGACCGTCCTGGAATGTGCATTGTGATCAGACAGCAGCCGGTAGAGATCACTCATTCCCACTCTCTCGTGGCCTCGTGACAAAGGGGATAAGATCTGGTCCCTCCCTATTTGTTGATATAACAGACTACTGACATGTTGTCTGATTGAATGGCAATCGTCCCCAGAGGAAGAAAGGCATGAAGGGCTTGCAACACTAGAAGGACCGTCCTCATCTCTAGGACATTTGATATACAAGCTGGTCTCTAAGGGGGACCGCAGACCTTGGACTGTCCTGCCCGAACAATGCCCCCAACCCCACCCGAGTTGGGAGGCATCCGTGGTCACTGTGGCTGAGGCTGGAACAAAGGATCATTCCTCCAAAATGTCTGGAGAGCTCATCCACCATATGAGGGACTACAGACACACTTGACTCAGGTGGAGAGGATAGGTTAGTGGTAAATCCAACAGGGACCACTGAACCGCTAGAGTCCATTGAAGAATCTGCATGTGTAGCCGAGCACATGGAAGGAGAGTTATGGTCACTGCCATTGAGCCTAGGGCCCTCAACACTGATTCCGCTGTCAGGAGGTGAGAATGATAAATTAGGGAGACATGCATCCTGAGGATTTAAACTCTCTCCAAGGTCAGGAACAATTTGCATTGTAGTGCGTCTATTCTGGCACCAATGTAATCTATTCACCTGTACAGGCTTCTAGGAGTGACTTGACTGTGTTGATTGTGATACCCAAACTCAGGGCAAGTGTCAGAAAGTAATACCTGGTTTGGGAAAGTAGATGCCTGGTGGGAACAGTGAGGAGCCAATCGTCCAGGTATGGACAGACCTGAATCCCCTGAAGCCTCAGGTGAGCCGCTACAACCGCCATCACTTTGGTAAACACCCTGGGGGCTGTGGTGAGACCAAAGGGTAGGACTTGAAATTGATAATGATTGGCCCCTAGCCAGAAGCGGAGGAACCACCTGAAGCTTCTGTGCATTTTTATGTGAGAGTAAGCATCCTGGAGATCTAACAAGCACATCCAGTGGCTCTCATGCAGGTATGGCAATGATGGACTGTAGTGTGACCATCAGGAACTTTTCTTTGGCAACTGACAGGCTCAGGGTAGAGCGGTCCAGGATGGGCCTTAAGTCCCCGATTTTCTTTGGCACCAAAAAAAACCTGGAGTAGAAGCCACATCCGGACTGATCTGGGAGGACAGTTTTGATGGCTCTTTCTCCTAGCAGCTTGGAAATTTCCTATGCTGCTGCCTCCCTTTGGGTGGGTGGAACATCCGGGAGGTGTTTGGGAGGTATGGGGGAACCCAAAAAGGGGATAGAATATCCTCTAGATACGATATGAAGCACCCCAGCAGTCCATTGTTTTAGACTCCCATGCCGCTGGGTGCAAGGACAATCGTCCCCCGACTGCCTCCAGAGTAGAGCAGCCGGGCAACCCCTCAGGGTTGTTGCCTGGTTCTATCTGAGAATGGTTCTCGAGACCCAAAGTTTTGCGGACCCCCTCGGCCGGTGTCCATTCTGCCTCTAGGGGAAGAAGAGCCCTGAGTGTCCCGGGAATACTGAAACTTCCGGAACCACATCTTTTGCCCTCTCTGGTTCTAGGAAAAGGACCTTTGAGGGTTAGAGATGTGGATCCCGATGGCAGACAGTGTCTTCCCATCCTTCTCACTCTGGACTAGTGTCTCCTTGACAGTCTTACCGAAAAGAGTCGAGCCGTCATAAGGGGCATTAGCAAAGGACACCTTAAAGGATTCAGTGAATTGGCATAACCTGAGCCAGGCGTTAAACCTCATGGACATGTCGGACCCAGCTGCCCTAGCCTCTCCTTCCGTAGCATGGGAGAGGAGTCGCATGGACATATTTGATACTGCTCTCAGAGTGGCCATTTTCACAGAGTACGAAGCCTGGTCTTCCTGCGAAATGGACTTGGGTGGAGACTCCTCCAGCTCCTTCACTAGGTCGCGTTGGAGTCTCATGACATGGGCCAAGTAGTGCAGAGCCCTTATTGAAAAGGTAGCTGAAGCATATACCCACTTCCCTAGGTGGTCCATCATCCGTGACTCTCGATCAGGAGGGTGGACCGAGGAACTTTCCAGAGATAGTTCCCTCTTCGTGGCTGCTGCTACCACCATGGCGTCCACTGGGGAGCCCTTGTTCCAGGAAGGCCTGTTAATAGGGGAACTCAGAATCTTATCTGGGTGCTTGGGGATCGGCTCCATGGTATCTGGTTCCTTCCATGCCCGCAAGGTGATCAAATCCACTAAAGGATCTGCGGGAGTGGACACCCAAGATGTAGACGGGCCCATGCCAAAAGCCTCCAGAAACACAGACTCAGAGGAGGGCTTGGGGGCAGACCAACCTCCCAGCTGGTACAGGATCTCCATTATATCTCCAAAGCAGACATCATCGGGAAGTGATCTTGGGGAGCCCTCCCCATCATCTAAATCTCTGTCCTCGGTTAGGGACTCGGAGGAGTCCAAGTGCCTCCTCTTGCACATATGCTTGCAAGGCACATCTCCCGTGGGGCTCTCCGGGGAGTGCTCACAAGCCATCTGTTCCTCTGAGGGAATCGTCTGGGGCTCTTTGGGCACAGGCTGTCCCTCTGGTAAGACAATGGGGACCGTAGACAGAGCTGAGGGGGTCTGGGTGATGTACAAGGGGTCGGTCAGGGGCATTGATCCAATGGAGAAGACCCATTCTACCACATCGAATGCCGAAGGAGAGCAGACCTCTTGGTAAGCTAATAAGGAGGCCGGTCTCCCCGGATCAGACACGAGAATCGGAGCGAGACTGAAGTGGACGGAGCTCTGAAGGAGGGAACCTGGCCTGACAACATTGAAGTCAATGGAAAAGGTTCCACTCCTTCAGACTGACACCCAGGCTTCGGCTCAGAGAGCCACTGAGATCCAAACTGGACAGATCCAAGATGCTCCAGGCAGCTGCTGGTGTCGAGGATGCAAGGACCGCCAGCACCGACTCCCTGACCAAGTACAAACTCAGATCTGAGAACTCCGAAGACGAAGGTCGGATCGGGGAAGGAGAAATGATGTGAAAAAAGGGAAGCGAGCTCCCCCCTCCTGTGTGGGGGGGGACTGACAAGACCCCCATCTGGAACTGTGCACGGATAAAGTGCCTCATCATCTTATCCAGATGCATGCCTGATAAAGAACGGGTCGACCAAGACGAGGCTACGGACTCTGACCTGGCCGGTTGGGGAACCGAGGCCCGGGAGACTGAAAGTGCCTCCTCTGGCTCTGGGAAGAACCTCGGAGACCAGAGCAGAGGGGAGTCATGGGTCCGTGCAGACTTGCTCAGGGACGAGAGGTCCGGGGACCTCTTCCTCTTTTCCTTCATCTTCTACTCTCTCTCCCGCTCTCTACCTCTCCTCTGCTCTGCTACCACAGGCTTAGATGCAGGAGTTTGAGTCCCAGCCTGGGAAGGAGGGGAAGCCAGAGGGAGAGAAGCGGGAGAGGCAGCCACAGCAGCCGCTGTGACTGAAGCCGAATACGAGGAAGGAGGAGGATCAGTAGCTGGCAGAAGACCTTTGAGGGACAACTTGGCCTTTCTATCCTTCAAAGCTCGGGGTTGAACCCCGCACAAATGGAGCACTCCACATTAAGGTGGGCCACACCTAAGCGCAACACATTCAGAGTGTGGCCATCTGCTGGGAGAGCTTATGGCCACACTCTGTGCAGCACTTAAAGATAAGCTTTTCAGCCATACTATCAAACAAGAAGCCTTAAAAAAAGAAAGAGACAGACCAAAAACTTACTTTCTTTAGACTAATAACACACCAACTCACCACACTAGACTGACTAAGGGGGGGGGGGCACCACAAACTAAACTAACTGCAACTACAAACCTACACTCGACGCCAAAGTGATGGGAGGGGGGAAAGGGTACATATACTAACCTGAAACTGCTAAAAGTAACAGAAAATTTAGAAAAACTTACAATCAGAATCACCCTGCTAGCTGGAGCTCTAGACCCACAATGTTTTACAAATCGCGGCAAAAGAGATCTGGGGATGGAAGGCAGTGGAGGTGTATTATGGGTAAGGGGAGGAGTCTGGAGCTCAGAGCTGATGCTAGTAATTTTTGCCAGCTTGGATCTGTATTCCAACAGGTTGAAGACCAAATGAAGTAAACTACTTCATATGCCCAAAATTTCCAGACACAAGATATACAAAAAGATTATGAGAGGAAGTGGAGGAAAGAAAAATACTTCCACAAGAAAAACGGTCAGAAGCCTCAAATAAAAATTTGTGTTTATCAATACAAGAGATTTGTGAAAAACATTATATAGACCAAGAAACTTTGATCTGTTTGGAAAAAGAAGCATCTGAGGAAGTGCGAAAATATAAACAAACCTAGAGATTTTTGAAAAGTATAAAAAAGAAATATGGACATGGGGAAGAAAGATTTGTTCTGGTGCAATATTTATGCAAAGTCAAAAGCCAAATTAATCAACACAAAAAAAGACAGCCCCAAAGATATTCAAAGAGAAATATAGGCAAGGGCATTCAGATATGGAAAATTTCACAATAAAAAAATAATATCACAAAGAGGAAATGTAGAAAAGATTAGTAAGTAGAAGTTAAAAAAAATAGAAGCTGAAGTTATGGAATACCTGCAAAGTGAAGGATTTGGTGTAGAAGGTCTAACATAGGTTATATCACACCATGATGGAACTAGTCCCCTAAGTAAGAAGAAATAGGAAGATCAGGAGACATCTGAAGAAGAAGCACGGAAGGTGGGAAAAGAAAAACAGATTTAAAATGGTGTAATATTTATGCAAAGGAGAAGGCAAAATTAATCAATACAAAAAGAGTAGCACCAAAGATATTTGAAGAGAAATACAGGCAAAGGAATCCGGACACAGAGAGCTTTACAAAACAAAAATAAGAAGACAAAGAGGAAAAGTAGAAAAGAAGATTAGTAATGGAGAAGTTAAAGAAAGAGAAAAAAAGAAAATATGTACTTATCATAACATTCCACCTGAGTTGTTAATTTTCATTTGTCTTCAACCTGGGAGACTCGGATCTGGCATGGAACCGACTCAGCCACATACTTCAGCTTCCCAATTTAAAACAATATGCCCATAAAAAAACTGGCATAACCCACAAAGGGTCTAGCAAGGGAAAAAGCAAGCCAAAATAGAGGGGCTAAAATGTTTCCATCCAGTCCACTATGCAGCCTACACAAGCCAGGGTGAAGGAGGGAGGGACAGTTGAAGACAAATGAAAATCAACAACTCAGATGGAACATTATGGTAAGTACATAATTTCTTTATCTGAAATTGTTGCTTTCATTTGATCTTCAACCTGAGGGACAGAGTCCCCAGCTACGAATAAACACTGGGAGGTCCTCACGGATGGATGTTCCAAAGCATGGCTGATGCCCTGCCCTTGGAAAGAAGATCCAATTTATAATGGGAAATAAATGTGTGCAGAGACACCCAGGTAGCTGCAGAACAGATATCATCTAAGCAGACCCTGGATCAAAAGGTGTCAGAAGTACCAACAGACCTGGTGGAATGCGCCCGGACATGCCCTGGAGGAGATAACCCCTTGGCTCAATAGGCCAACAAAATGCATTCAGAAATCCATCGAGCAACAGTAATTTTAGAAACTGGCTTGCCAAAGAAAAGATTTAGAAAATGAAACAAAGTTGATCAGACTTACGAAAATATTTTTTTTATGCAAACAGACGCACAGTTGCCTGTGAACATCAAGCAAATGTAACTTGTACTCTCCCTCATTCTGGAAATTTGGAAAGAAAACTGGCAAACTCATGACCTGGTTAATATTAGACTCTGATGTCACCATCGGTAGAAAAGATGGATTAGTCCTCAGTGACACCCTATCTTTGTGGAATACCATATAAGGGGGGCTTGACAGATAAGGCTTGGATCTCAGAAACCCTCTTGGCTGAGGTGATCACAACCAAAAAAGCAGTCTTTCATGACAGAAACTGCAACTTAACTGTGGCCACTGGTTCGAAAAGAAGGGAATCAGGGCCTGCAACACCAATGTGGGATCCCAAAGGGGCACTAGGTCCTTAACCAGAGGCTTGAGGAGGAAGGAACCTTTCAAAAGGGCCTTACAAAGTTTGGAAGAAGCCAAAGAAACCAAATTCTCACCTATACGAAAGTTAGAAATCGCTGCCATTTTGTACCTTAACTGTAGAAAAGCTAGCACTATGATAAAAAAATATCTGCCAAAAATTCCAAAATGGCCAGAATTGGTGCAGTGAAAGGATCCAGGTCATGCTGAAGGCCCTAGATCGAGAAACACTTCCATTTACTCAGATAAACCTTCCTTGTAGAAGATTTGTGAGCTGCTACCAAGATCTTTTTGACAGAAGAATACAGCCTGGGGAGTCTTCACTATCATGGGAACTGGAGCAGCCAAGCCAAGAGCTTCAGACTGACTAAGTCTGGGTAAGGGATCCCGGAGGGATGTGTGATCAGATCCGAACAGGATCTAGTGTCCAAGGTGGACACACTGCATGAGACCATAGAGAGGGGAACCAAACTTGGCAAGGCCAGAAAGGGGCAATGAGGATCACTGAGCTCCCCAGCCGTCAAGGTTTCTGAATTAACTTGGATATTACAGGAAGCGGACAGTAAGCATACAGTAGAACAACGGGCCAAGCATGAACTACTGCGTCTATGGGGGGCTTCCCTGGAGGGGGGTTCAGAGCGAAATACTCACTGCACTTTGCATTGGAAGGAGAGGCAAAGGGATTGCAGCAAGGCTGACCCCACTTTAGAAAGATCTATTTCACTACTGAATGATTCAGAGACCACTCATAATGCATCCGACCAGACCTGCTGAGCCCATCTGCTAGTATAACGAACCTCCCCGGAATGTGCGCTTCCACCAGAAAATGGCCAGTGAAGATCTCCCACTCCTACAATCTCATGGCTTTGCAATGAAGGGGATAAGATCTGGTCCCCCCCCCTGTTTGCTGATGTACCAGACTACTGACATATTGTCTGTCTGTATGGAAATAGTCCCCGGAGGAAGAAAAGATGTAGAGCTTGCAATGCCAGAAGCACAGCCCTTATCTCCAGGAATCTTGATATGCAACTTGGTGTCCAGACACCCCCACCCGAGCAGGGAGGCATCTGTGGTCACAGTGATTGCGAGGGGAGGGAAGAACAAACAGACGACCTTGAAGGAGGTCCGAGATTGAAGCCACCAAGGGAGTCCTTGCAAACATGTGACAATCGAACAGGATGTGACAAGGGAAGGTCTAGCAAGGACCACTGAACGGCTAAGGTCCACTGAAGAACTCTCATATGGAGATGTGCAGTTGGAACAAGAGTGATCATGGTCCCATGGACCCCAATGTCTGAAGAACTACATCTGCTGGAGGGAGGCTGGCTTGAAAGATGTAACTCACATGATGTCGGAGCGATAACAGTCTGTCTGGAGGTAGAAACACCTTACCCTGGGTAGCACTTATCAGAGCCCCTATGAAATCGAGAATCTGCATTGGTGCCAGCTGGGATTTGTTGAGATTTATGGTTATACCCATGCACTGAGCGGTCTGAAGATGATAATTCCTGGTTTGAATCAGTCGATGCCTGGAGGGAGCAGAAAGGAGCCAATCGTCCAGGCAGGGGAAGACCTGAAACCCATGCAGCCGCAGGTGAACTGCCACTACCGCCATCACTTTGGTGAACACCAGGGGGACAGTGGTGAGCCCAAAGGGAGTGCTCTGAACTGAAAATGACTGGCTCCCAGCCAGAAGCGGAGGAACCTCTGAGAGCACCTGTTTATCTTGATAGGATGGTACGTGTCTTGGAGGTCCACCAAGCGCATCCAGTGGTACGTGTCTTGGAGGTCCACCAAGCGCATCCAGTCATTTATCTGCAGGAAGGGCAGAATGGATTGAAGGATGACCATCCGAAATTTTGTCTTGGCAACAGACAGGTTCAGGATTGAAAGATCCAGAATGGGTCTTAAGTCCCCCCTATTTTTGGCACTAAAACAAATCTGGAATAAATGCCCGATCCGGATTGGTCTGGGGGGACAGGCTGAACGACTTGTTTTTCAAGCAGCCAAGAAATTTCTATGGCTGCCTGCTCCCACTGCATGGGTGGAACATCTGGGAGGTGTTTGGGAGGGACTGGAGAGGGAAGAAAGGGAATCGAGTATCCTCTGGATATTATCTGCAAAACCCAAGGATCGTCAGTAATGGATACCCAGGCTGTTGGGTGCAGAGATAGGCATCCCTGTCTGCCTCCAGAGATAAGCAGTTTGGCATCCCTTCAGGGCTGCTGCGAGGCTCTGTCCGGGAAATGATCCCGAGACCTTTGGCTCCTTGGGGCTCCCTCTGCTTTGAGGGTGGCATCTTTCATACTCCCCCTTTGCCTCTGGGGGAAGATGCATCCTGAGTGTCCTGGGAAGAACCTTGAGTTTTCTGAAACCACATCTTCTTTACCCCATGCTGATTCCTAGAGCAGGATCGTTGCAGGGTGGAGAAGTGGATCCCAACAGCAGACAAAGTCTTCCCATTCTTCTCGCTCTTGACTAAGGTATCTCAAACCGTTTTGCCATACAGGGTGGAACCATCATAGGGCGTTTGTGAATGTTGCCTTGAAGGGCTCTGAGAAAGCACAAAGCTGGAGCCAGGCATGATGCCTGATGGCTAAAGCTGGTCCAGCAACCCTAGAGGCATCTTCCATAGTGTGTGATAGCCTCATGGAAGTATTCGATGTAGATGCAAGGGTGGCCATACGGAAGGAGAATACCTTTTTCCCCTCTGCTGACATGCACCCTGGAGCAGACTCAGCAATCTCTCAGACCAGGTCCCACTAAAGTCTGATGATGTGAGCCAAGTAGTTCAGTGCACGCAAGGCAAATGTGGCTGAAGTGCAAGTCTACTTCCCAAAACAGTCCATGGCCCAAGACTCCCTGTCTGGAGGAAGGACTCTAGAGCTCTCCTGTGCAAGCTCTTTCTTGGTGGCCACAGCAACCACCATGGCATCGACCAGGGATCCTTCTGACCAATGCTGCCTATCTGAGGGAGTGAGAAGTACTTTGTTCAGGCACTTGGGGATAGGCTCGACCGTATCCGGTTCCTTCCATGCACTAGATGATATCAGATCCACAATGGGATCCGTGGGAGGGAGACACCCAGGAGGTAGAGGGCCCTGTGTCAAATGCCTCCAGGAATACTGACCTGTCCAGGTTGGGCTTTTGGGTAGACCACCCACCACGCTGACGCAGAATTGTCATGATGTCTTCAGAGGAGACATCCTCCAGGCTGAGGATCGAGGGGAACCTTCCCTTTTCTCCAAATCGGTATCTTCCATGAGGGACTCTGGCGAAGAGTCCAAGTGCCTCCTCTTGCATGTGTGCTTCCAAGGGGGCTCCTCAGAAGGAAATTCCGGGCAGGACTGAGAAATTCCTGGTGGGGAACCTCCTGGGGAGAAGTGGCAACAGGATGTCCCTGAGGGGGCAGGATGACAGACTCCAGCCTAGAAACAGAGGGAGCAAAGACCGATTCAGAGTTTAAAAGTGTCAAGGGTCTCGAAGGGGCCGAGAGGACCCTCTCCACCACATCTATGGCAGAAGGCGAATGGATGCCTGAAGCCGGGATGGCCATGGCTGGATCCACCGCCCCCTGGGCCAAGGGAAGAGTCAAAGCAGAGCATCCTGACAACAAAACCCCAAGAGGAAGAGAGTCCGAAGGCCTTGAAGTCGGACGCTATCCCCTTCATATCGGATGCCGAGGCTTTGGCTCTGATATGAGTCGATCAGCCCTCGAAAATGTCAGGGCCAAATCACTCAGGGCAACTGTCAGTGACGAGGTACCTGGAATCATCTGCGCCAACCCCTCTACACTGGGGAACCTCGGACCCAATGGCTCCAAAACCAGGGGTCAGATCGGAGAAGGAGTAACTGGTAAGGAAGAGAACTGTATGCGCCTCAGCCCCAGAGGGGGGCAGAGCAGACAGGACACTCAACTGAATTTCCACATCATCCTGTCCACCTCAGCTTCAGACAGACTCCGAGAAGACTGGATGGACATTGCCACAGACCCGGACCTAGAATGGCACTGGGAAGAGGCCGAGAAGGCAGATCGAGCCCGAGTGGCCTCCATCTCTGGCAAAAAGCGAGGCAACCAGAGCAGAGGGTAACCCGGGTTTGGATCCGGGTGGGTTTCAGCTGGGGGCTTGGCCGAGGAAGAGCAGTCAAGGGACCGCTTTATAGGCCATTGCCGCTCCTTATGGCTGTGCTTCTCCCCATCCCTAGCCTTCTTGGCGGGCGGTTGAAAAGTACAGTTTTGTACCTACCATAAATGTAGATGTTCGAGGATCCACATTGCTGCAGTCCTAACTATTGGGTAGTTCGCTGTCCAGTAGGCCCGAATACCAAAGTATATGGCTGACGTCGGTCAGGGCGCATTAGACTGACGTCAGTACGTCAGGGTACTAATGCGCATGACCGACGTCATATCCTCAGTCTTTTCTTGCCCCAGATGTCAGAAGACCCTATATACCTGCACCAAAAATATGTACAATATATACAAAATTATCAGCATATAACCTCACCTACACAACCACCCCTAAACACAGAGGGGAAGGAGGGAGATTGACTGCAGCAATGTGGATCCTCGAACATCTACATTTATGGTAGGTACAAAACTGTACTATGTTCTTCACTCCACATTGCTGCAGTCCTAACTATTGGGTAGAATCCCAAAGCAGAGGTAAGGGAGGCTGGCAAATCATAAAGAAGCAGGAGCTGACAACATGCCTTGCAAAATAGCTGTGGCAAAACCAGCCCTAGACTTAGAGTAGAGAGGAAGGTGATAATGCTTAGAGAAAGTATGCACTGAACTCCAAGTAGCTGCCTCCAAAATATCCTTAGTTGCCACCCCCTTAGAAATGCTGTTGAAGTGGCAGTAGCCCTAGTGGAATGAGGCCTAATCCCAGCTGGAATCTCCTTGCCATGATGGGAATAACAAAATGCAATGCAAAACCCAATCCACCTAGAAATAGTTTGTTTTGACACAGGCTTGCCCTGAACTCAAAGCAAAGAAACAAACAACTGCTGAGACTGCCTAAAATCCTTAGTCCTGCTTAAATAATAACGCAATTGCCTGTGTACATCTAAAGTGTGCAAAATCTTTTCCCCTTTATTTTGGGGGTCTGCATAAAAGTAGGCAAATGAATAGTTTGGTTTAAAGCCACACTAGAAACCACCTTAGGCATAAAGGAAGGATTAGTACGTAATGATACCCTATCCTTATGGAAAATCAAAAGGGCTCTACTGCCATAAGGGCCTGCAACTCAGACACCCTTCTTGCAGAAGTAATAGCCAACAGAAAAGCAGTCTTCCATGACAAGTATTTCAATTCAGCAGTAGCCGCAGGCTCAAAAGGTTGTAGAGTAAGTTTTTCCAACACAAAATTGAGATCCCAAGCAGGAGTAGGAGCTCTACGTGGGGTCTTATATTATTTGCCCCTCTAAGAAACTGCTTGAACAAAGGATGCGAAAACAATGGTGGGTCACAATCATAGTGAGCTGAAATTGCTGCAGCATGAATCTTAATGGAAGAGAAGGACAAACCTTGTCCAATAATTCAGTAAGATATTGAAGAGCCACACTCAAATTAGGCTCAGAAATCTCCAAATTCTTTGCTGTACTCCAAAATAAAAATCTCTTCCATTTTTCATGACACTTTCCTTGTACTAGGTCGCCTAGCTTCCATAATCACATTTAAAACTTGTTGAGGAAGTTGAGACCTGCTGTGTTTCAACACAGAATATGCCAGGCTGTCAGATGAAGAGAGTGAAGCTTGACATTGAGCAGATGACCGTCCTTCTGAGATAACAGATGTGGAATCAAAGGTAAAGGCCATGGAGGCTTCCTTACCAGACTCCTTAGTAGTGGGTACCAGTGTTGCCGAGGCCAATCTGGAGCTATTAAAATCATCCTTGGCTTGTCTTGTCTGACCTTTAAGAGCACCTTTGGAAGAAGAGGCAGAGGTGGAAAGGCATACACATGAAGATTTTTCCAACTGAAAGAAAGAGCATCCACTTTCCAAGCTGTGTGATGAAACCCCTTTGTGCAAAACTTTGGCAGCTGGTGGTTTAGTGGAGAAGCGAACAGATCTATGTCTGGAGTTCCCCATGACACTGTCAATTTCTGAAATACATGAAGATCCAGTTTCCACCCGTGGGGATCCATGATTTGTCTGCTTAACACATCTGCTAAGGAGTTCTGTGCTCCCGGCAGAAACCTTGCCTGAAGAGTTAGTTGCAAGCTGAGCGCAGTCTCCCATAAAATCATTGCTTGCCTGCATAGAGGATAAGAATGTGTTCCCCCTTGTTTGTTGATGTACCACATGACAGTTGTGTTGTCTGTTAGAATCAACACCTGCCCTGGAAGAAGTAACTCCTTGAAAGCCATTAATGCAAACTGGACTGCTAACATCTCCTTCATGTTGATATGTAGATGCTGTAGTCTGGCAGGCCACTTGTCTTGTATCCACTTTCCATTTAAATGAGCTCCCCAAGCAATGTCCGAGGCATCTGGAAGAAGTAACTCCTTGAAAGCCATTAATGCAAACTGGACTGCTAACATCTCCTTCATGTTGATATGTAGATGCTGTAGTCTGGCAGGCCACTTGTCTTGTATCCACTTTCCATTTAAATGAGCTCCCCAAGCAATGTCCGAGGCATCTGTCGTTAAAATCTGACTCGCCTCTGGCCGGGTCACAGAGAGTCCCTTGTTTAGGTGACATTCCTGAGCCCACCACAAAAATTCTTTTTGAAGGCAAGGTATTATTTGAATGACAGTGTCCAAATCCTGGCAGTGCTGTGTCCATACATTTTTGAGATACCATTGCAGCTTCCTCATATGCAGTTTGGCATTGGGAAGCACCAGAATACAAGATGCCATGAACCCTAATGCTTGAAGGACTGTCCTTGCAGTCAGCACGGACTGATGAGATAGTTGATGGAAGTAAAGGGATAGACTCTTTTGTTTGTCCGGGGTTAAAAGGCCATCTGGGCTGCTGTATTCAGTCTCACACCCAGAAAGCACATGTCTTGAGAGGGTACTAGACTGGACTTTATTTCGTTCACAGAATACCCTAGGCATCTTAGCACTGCTATAACATATTCCAGATGCTGTAGAAGGTCTTCCTTTTCTTGAGCCAGAATCAGGCAGTCGCCCAAGTAAGGATAGATTTGAATTCCTTTTAGCCTGAAGTAAGCTATCACTGGAGCCAGAACCTTTGTGAATACTCTGGGCAGTAGATAAGCCAAAGGGCAATGCAGAGAACTGATAATGAGAATTTCCAGCTCGAAAACGCAGATACTTCCTGCAACTTAGTCTTATAGGCACATGAAGGTAAGCTTCCTTGAGATCTAAAGTTACCATCCAGTGATCTTTGCCCAGCAGAGGTAAAAGCTGTTGTAACGTCAACATCTTGAACTTGGGAATGTCCAGATAAGTGTTGAGGATAGATAAATCCAAAATTGGTCTCCACGTGTTCCCCTTCTTTGGTACTAGGAACAGGCGAGAATAAAATCCTAGGCCCCTTTCTGATGCAGGGACTGGCTGAATGGCCCCTATTTGGAGTAACAGAGAAATTTGCTTGTGAGCCTCTTTCCTTTGTGGAGGAGGAACGCCTGGCATGCCTTTGAAAGGGGCAATGTATGGAAATAAAACCTGTAACCGTGGTGAATGATATCCAACACCCATCTGTCTTGAGTAATTAAATCCCAATTTTCTTTGAAAAGAGACAGTCTTCCTCCCAAAGGAGCTGCCAGACGAGAATCTACTGGCAGCTGAAAAGGCAGGTCATTGGGTCTGTTTACGAAAGGACTGACCCCTGCCCTCACCAGAAGTCTGAGCAGGTGAACTCCTGTTCTAGGCCTAAAAGAACCTTGAGCTCTGCCCCTACCACGCCTAGACCTACCCCTAGACTGGGAATCATAAGCAGGATATGTCCATCCCTTAGTAGGCCAATTTCTACTAAACTTCGGTGGCTGCACCTGCAAAAATCTTTAACAGTTTGCATAGACTTAGCTTTGTCCTCCATTTTCTTTAAAACTGCTTCCACAGGCTAACCAAACAACACATCAGACTGTAAAGGAGCATCCAAAATCCTTGTCTTAACATGCTCAGCTAAATTCTGATCCTCAACCAGGCATGCCTGCGAAGAACAGAACTAGTGGCAGCCACCCTCGAGGAGGCCTGTACAGCATCAAAACCACATTGCAAAGAATGCTTACCCACTTGTTCAGACACATGAACTAAATCCAGCAACTCTTACACTCAATACCTTCCGCCAAAGCATCCACCTTAGATTTCAATTGTGAAAGGAGATAATTCTGATATTTTAGCATGTGAAATTGACAATTCAACGCCTCATGGCTAAAGTGGAAGAAGTATACACTTTCTTTCCCCATCTATCCAAAGCCCTTGCCTCTTTATCAGTGGGAACAGGGTTTTAACAACAGAGGCCTTAACACCTTTAGGTCCCTGAGAAACAGTTTCGGTCTGCCCTAGGACTCTTAAAAGATACTTATGAGCTTCAGGCACCCTATAGTACCTATCAGGTTTAACAGGAGCAGGAGGCAAAGAATCAGGGTTCAGGAAGCCTCTGCAAAAACATCTTCCACCACATTCAACACAGGAGGTATAGCTAAGGGCCTATGCTGGGGTAAAACAAGAATTCCCTAAGCCTTTCCTGAATCAGAGTAATCTTGGCCTTCCCATTTAAAGTGCTCCTGCATGGAATGCAGAGTCTCTGAAAATGAGAAATCCTCAGGAGGAGAAGCTGTAGGAGTGGAATCATCCACATCAGAATCAGAATAAGGAGGAACTCCTGCAAGTCTTCCCGCAGAAGACTCAGAAGCCTCTGAACACTGTTCAAAACTCTCAAACTCAGGTTCCACCCTAGGCCTCTTATCAGGAGGGGGCATAGAACCTCTAATCATAGTAATCAAATCTTCTGCCATTTTAAGCATATGTTTCTTAGGCACAGAACCTGAAGTGCTAGGAGAAACCCCCACTGAAGCTAAACTTGGCCTACCTCTCAAAGAAGTTTTGGAAACAGAAGGAGAGGCTCTAACTACCTTGGGAAGAGAGGGAAGAACAGTTACCTGGGAAGCCCCCTCAGCCTGGCCTACCTCCTGAGAAGGCACATCCTGTAACAGTAAAGTCTCTGCCTGAGACTCCAAAGAAACTCCTGGCAAAACCTCTGGCTCCACTGAGCCTTCTAAAGAACCGACGTCCGGGACTGCCGGTTCATCAACCCTAGGCTTCGCTGTTTTGTCCTTGCGCTTCCCAAACACTAACCTGGCAATCCTCTTGGAGATGGAGAGGGCCAAGACAGTAGACACAGGAGCATGATTGTCAGTAATGGACATTTTCTGCCCACACTGACATCTTTTAAAGCCAGATTTGGCTTTTTCTGACATTGTACAGTAACAATGACTAACTATAATAATAGGAAAAAAATTACTAATCCTAGCAATATATGTATACTAAACAGGTTATATATATAAAACTCTCACAAAAAAACCACACCCAAGAAAAAAAGGTTAGGCCACAAGGGTGCCTGAAGAAGAAAAATGGGTATATATATATATATATATATATATATATATATATATATATATATTACACACACACAGCACTTCTACAATAACTACTAACTATAAGGAAGTATCAACAAGAAAAAAATTTGAATTCTTATCTGAAGAAATCAACAACAACTCAAGTTTCTATCTGGTCCGAGCTCTCCTCGATCCGATCTGTTGCAGCGGCAAACTAGATCTGGGTAATGGCAGGGAGGAGATATGGGCTGGTCTCGAGCTTCTCTGAGATTCAGAGCTTTGCAATTCGGCCGACTCGGAGCCGAGGATCGGCTCCGAACCCGTGTGCAAGAACAAACGGCGAGATTGAACACTCTTACATGGAGATCGAGTATCCTCTGGATATTATCTGCAAAACCCAAGGATTGCCAGTAATGGATTCCCAGGCTGTTGGATGCAGAGATAGGCATACCCGTCTGCCTCCAGAGATAAGCAGTTTGGCAACCCTTCAGGGTTGCTGCGAGGCTCTGTCCGGGAAATGATCTCGAGACCTTTGGCTCCTTGGGGCTCCCTCTGCTCCAAGGGTGGCATCTGTCGTACTCCCCTTTGCCTCTGGGGGAAGATGCATCCTGAGAGTCCTGGGAAAAACCTTGAGTTTTCTGAAACCGCATCTTCTTTACCCTGTGCTGATTCCTAGAGAAGGATTGTTGCAGGGTGGAGAAGCGGATCCCAACAGCAGACAAAGTCTTCCCATTCTTCTCGCTCTTGACTAAGGTATCTCAAACCGTTTTGCCAAACAGGGTGGAACCATCATAGGACGTTTGTGAATGATGCCTTGAAGGGCTCTGAGAAAGCACAAAGCCGGAGCCAGGCGTGATGCCTGATGGCTAAAGCTGTTCCAGCAACCCTAGAGGCATCTTCCATAGCGTGTGATAGCCTCATGGAAGTATTCGATGTAGATGCAAGGGTGGCCATATGGGAGAACACCTTTTTCCCCTCTGTCGACATGCACCCTGGAGCAGACTCAGCGATCTGTCAGACCAGGTCCCACTAAAGTCTGATGATGTGAGCCAAGTAGTTCAGTGCACGTAAGGCAAATGTGGCTAAAGTGCAAGTCTACTTCCCGAAACAGTCCATGGCCCAAGACTACCTGTCTGGAGGAAGGACTCTAGAGCTCTCCTGTGCGAGCTCTTTCTTCGTGGCCACAGCAACCACTACGGCATCGACCAGGGATCCTTTTGACCAATGCTGCCTATCTGAGGGAGTGAGAAGTACTTTGTTCAGGCACTTGGGGATAGGCTCGACCGTATCCGATTCCTTTCATGCACTAGATGATATCAGATCCACAATGGGATCCATGGGAGGGAGACACCCAGGAGGTAGAAGGCCCTGTGTCAAATGCCTCCAGGAATACTGACCTGTCCAGGTTGGGCTTTTGGGTAGACCACCCACCACGCTGATGCAGAGTTGTCATGATGTCTTCAGAGGAAACATCCTCCGGGCTGAGGATCGAGGGGAACCTTCCCTTTTCTCCAAATCGGTATCTTCCATGAGGGACTCTGGTGAAGAGTCCAAGTGCCTCCTCTTGCACGTGTGCTTCCAAGGGGGCTCCTCAGAGGGAAATTCCGGGCAGGACTGAGAAATTCCTGGTGGGGAACCTCCTGGAGAGAAGTGGCAACAGGATGTCCCTGAGGGGGCAGGATGGCAGACTCCAGCCCAGAAACAGAGGGAGCAAAGACAGATTCAGAGTTTAAAAGTGTCAAGCGTCTCGAAGGGGCCGAGAGGACCCTCTCCACCACATCTATGGCAGAAATACGAATGGATGCCTGAAGCCGGGATGGCCATGGCTGGATCCACCACCCCCTGGGCCGAGGGAAGAGTCAAAGCAGAGCATCCTAACAACAAAACTCCAAGAGGAATAGAGTCCGAAGGCCTTGAAGTTGACGCAATCCCCTTCATATCGGAGCCGAGGCTTTGGCTCTGATAACAGTCGATCAGCCCTCGAAAATGTCAGAGCCAAATCACTCAGGGCAACAGTCAGTGACGAGGTACCTGCAATCATCTGCGCCAACCCCTCTACACTGGGGAACCTCGGACCCAATGGCTCCAAAACCAGGGGTCGGATCGGAGAAGGAGTAATCGGTAAGGAAGAGAACTGTATGCGGTTCAGCCCCAGAGGGGGACAGAGCAGACAGGACACCCAACTGAATTTCCACATCATCCTGTCCACCTCAGCTTCAGACAGACTCCGAGAGGACAGGATGGAAGATGCCACAGACCCGGACCTAGAATGGTACTGGGAAGAGGCCGAGAAAGCAGATCGAGCCCGAGTGACCTCCAGCTCTGGCAAAAAGTGAGGCAACCAGAGCAGAGGGGAACCCGTGTTTGGATCCGAGTGGGTTTTGGCTGGGGGCTCGGTCGAGGAAGAGCAGTCAAGGGACCGCTTTATAGGTCATTCCCGCTCCTTATGGCTGTGCTTCTCCCCATCCCCAGCCTTCTTGGCGGGCGGTTGAGACCAGAGGTCGGGGCGCAGGAAGTTGAAGAGGAGGCCTTGGTAGAAGGAGGGGGAAGGAGGCCTTTTAGAATTAGCTTATTCTTTCTGTCAATCAATGCGCAGGGGTTGTATCCCATGCAGATCGAACAGGAGGTGTCTAGGTGAAGAACACCCAAGCATATTACACACAGAGTGTGGCCATCTGAAGGGGGTAGTTTATGGCCATGCTCTGCACATTTCCTGAAGCCCAGCTTTGGAATCTCTGCCATGGCTAACAGGTAACAGATATACACACACACACACACACACACACACACACACACACACACACACACACACGCACGCACGCACACACTAGGACAAAGAGGAGAGAGACAGACAGGAAGCAAAGGTTTTTTTTTTATTTTTTTTTTTTTTATTAACCACAGAATTGACGCTTGAGAGCAAAGAAGGGGTAGGGAGAAAAAATTGTTAGAGAGAGTAGGAAGAGCCAAAAAAGTATCACTTACACACTGAGGAAACTCAGAGCTATAGGATCACGTTGCTGTTTGAACACACGGCAAATGACACCTAGGGGGAGGAGGGATACAGGAGCATTATGGGTAGGGGAAGAGCTTGGATCCAAAGCTGAAGTATGTGGCCGACTCGGATCCATGCCAGATACAGGTCCTTCAGGTTGAAGATCAAATGAAACAACTTCAGATCTGAGGTTATGGAGTACCTGGGAAATGAAGGATTCAGTGTAGAAAATCTAACTCAGAAAGCACCACAGCAGAATAGAGAAATAGACATCCAAATTAAGGAGAAACCAGTGGAATGGGAAGCAACTGGTCAGTTGCCACATGAAGATATTTTAGAGCCTTCTACAGGAATCCAGTATAAACATTCACTTGAAGCTGAACAGCAAGGGAAGGAACAGGAAACTGTGGCAACTCTGACAAAGTCAATGTTGAGGAGTGAAAGGCTGAGTGAGTTCCCATATGACAGAGCAACAGATGACACAGGATGAAAGTGAAGAGAATGTGCCACAGGAAGATGCTATAGAACTTTCTGTAGAGTGCCCACAGGAAACGGAAAAACTAAAAATGTGCCCTTAGTTTAGAAGAAAATGAGCTAAGAGAAGTATGATAAAACAAATGAATACAGTAATTAGGACTGTCCATAGAGATCCATGCAACATAAAGTACAGTTTTGTACCTACCATAAATGTAGATGTTCGAAGATCCACATTGCTGCAGTCCTTACATATCGGTAGTCCGCTGTCCTCGGTCGGCCCGAATACCAAAGTATTAGGCTGACGTCGGTCAAGGCGCTTAAAACTGACATCAGGACGTCAGGGTACAAAAGCGCATGACCGACGTCATTTCCTCAGTCTTTTCTTGCCCCAGATGTCAGAAGTTCCTAACAAGACAGGCCAAAGCCAAAAACCAGCAAAACCCAACCAACCACCCGTGCACTAACCATATTTACAATATGTACAACACAAACCACACCACCACCTTCAACAACAGAGGGGAAGGAGGGTAAATGGATCAGCAGCAATGTGGATCTTGAACATCTACATTTATGGTAGGTACAAAACTGTACTATGTTCTTCATCTCACATTGCTGCAGTCCTTACATATGGGTAGAATCCCAAAGCAGAGGTACGGGGGGAGGGCAAAACTATAAAGCATTAGGAGCTGCCAACATGCCTTGTAAAATTGCAGTTGCAAATCCAGCCCTAGATTTAGAGTAAAGTGGAAGGTGGTAATGCTTAGAGAAAGTATGCACTGAACTCCAAGTAGCTGCTTCCAAAATATCTTTAGTAGCCACCCCTTAAAAGCTGTGAAGTGGCAGTAGCCCTAGTGGAATGAGGCCTAATCCCAGCTGGAATCTCCTTACCATGATGGAATAACAGAAAGCAATACAAAAACCAATCCACTTAGAAATAGTTTGTTTTGAAACAGGTTTGCCCTGAGAACCCAAAGCAAAAGAAACAAACAACTGCTGAGACTGCCTGAACCCTTTAGTTCTGCTCAAATAATATCGCAACTGTCTGTGAATATCCAAAGTGTGCAAAATCTTTTCCCCTTTATTTTGGGGTTTGCATAAAAGTAGGCAAATGAATAGTTTGGTTTAAAGCCACACTAGAAACCACTTTAGGCATAAAAGAAGGGTTAGTACGCAAAGACACCCTATCCTTGTGGAAAATTAAGAAAGGCTCAACTGCCATAAGGGCCTGTAATTCAGAAACCCTTCTCGCAGAGGTAATGGCCAACAAAAAGCAGTCTTCCAAGATAAATATTTCAACTCTGCCGATGCTGCAGGCTCAAAGCTAGTAGTGTGAGTTTCTCCTACACAAAATTGAGATCCCAAGCTGGAGTAGGAGCTCTACGTGGGGTCTTATATTCTTTGCCCCTCTAAGGAATTGCTTAAACAAAGGCTGAGAAAATAATGGTGGGTCACAGTCATAGTGAGCAGAGATTGCTGCAGCATGAACCTTTATAGAGGAGAAGGACAAACCTTTGTCCAATAACTCAGTAAGGTATTGAAGCGCCACACTTAAATTAGGTTTAGAAACATCAAAGTCCTTTGCTGTACTCCAAAATAAAATACTCCTCCATTTATCTATGTGAACTTTCCTTGTACTAGGCCTTCTAGCCTCCAAAATAACATTCAAAACTTGTTGTGGAAGCTGAGACCCTCCAGGGTTTAAACCAGAATATGCCAGGCTGTTAGATGTAGAGAATGAAGTTTGACATTGAGTAAATGACCGTTCTCCTAAGACAGCAGGTGAGGAATCGAAGGCAAAGGCCATGGAGGCTCCTGTACCAGACTTCTCAGTAATGGGTACCAGTGCTGTCGAGGCCAATCTGGAGTTATTAAAATCATGTTTGGCTTGTCCTGTCTGACCTTCAGCAGTACCTTTGGGAGGAGAGGCAGAGGTGGAAAGGCATACACGTGAAGATTGCTCCAATTGAATGAGAGAGCATCCACTTTCCAAGCTGAGGGATGAAACCTATTTGTGCAAAACTTTGGCAGCTGGTAATTTAGTGGAGAAGCGAACAGATCTATGTCTGGAGTTCCCCATAACACTGTCAACCTCTGGAATACATGAGGATCCAATTTCCACTCGTGGGGATCCATAATTTTTCTGCTCAACACATCTGCTAAGGAGTTCTGTGCTCCTGGCAGAAACCTCGCCTGAAGATTTAGCTGTAAACTGAGAGCAGTCTCCCACAAAATCATTGCTTGTCTGCATAGAGGATAAGAATGCGTTCCCCCTTGCTTGTTGATGTACCACATGACAGTTGTGTTGTCTGTTTGAATCAACACCTGCCCTGGAAGTAGTAAATCCTTGAAAGCTATCAATGCAAATTGGACTGCTAACATCTCCTTCAAGTTGATATGTAGATGTTGAAGTCTGGCAGGCCACGTGTCTTGTATCCAATTTCCATTTAGATGAGCTCCCCAAGCTTTGTCTGAGGCATCTGTCATTAAAATCTGACTCGCCTCTGGCCGGGTCACAGAGAGTCCCTTGTTTAGGTGACATTCCTGAGCCCACCACAAAAATTCCTTTTGAATGCAAGGTATTATTTGAATGACAGTGTCCAAATCTTGCTAGTGCTGTGTCCATACATTCTTGAGATACCATTGTAGCTTCCTCATATGCAGTTTGGCATTGGGAAGTACCAGAATACAAGATGCCATGAACCCCAAGGCCTGAAGGACTGTCCTTGCAGTCAGCCTGGACTGATGAGACAACTGGTGGAAGTAAAGAGAAAGATTCTTTTGTTTGTCCGGGGTCAAAAAGGCCATCTGGGATGCTGTATTCAGTCTCACACCCAGAAAGCACATGTCCTGAGAGGGTACTAGACTGGACTTTATTTCGCTCACAGAATACCCCAGGCATCTTAACACTGCCATCACATACTGTAAATGATGAAGAAGTTTGTCCTTTTCTTGGGCCAGTATCAGGCAATCGTCCAAATAAGGATAGATCTGTATTCCTCTTAGCCTGAAGAAAGCTACCACTGGAGCCAGAACCTTCGTGAACACTCTGGGCGCAGTAGATAAGCCAAAGGGCAATGCAGAGAACTGATAATGTGAAGTCCCAGCCAACGCAGATACTTCCTGCAACTGGGCCTGATAGGAACATGAAGGTAAGCCTCCTTGAGATCCAGAGTCACCATCCAGTGATCTTTGCCCAGCAGAGGTAAAAGCTGTTGTAACGTTAACATTTTGAACTTGGGAATGTCCAAATATGTGTTGAGGATGGATAAATCCAAAATTGGTCTCCACGTGTTTCCTTTCTTTGGTACTAGAAACAGGCGAGAATAAAATCCTAGGCCCACTTCTGGCAGAGGAACCATTTGTATGGCCCCTATTTGAAGTAGCAAAGAAATTTGCTTGCGAGCCTCTAGTCTTTGCTGAGGAGGAACGTCCGGCATGCCTTTGAAAAAGAAAAATCCTCTGGAGGAGAAGCAGAAGGAGTGGAATCATCTGCATCAGAATCAGAATAAGGAGAATACTCCTGCAAGTCTTCAGCTGAAGACTCTGAAATATCCGAAGCCTGCTCAAAACTTCCCAACTCTGGCTCCACCCTAGGCCTTTTATCAGGAGGGGGCATAGAACCTCTAATCAGAGTAATTAAATCTTCTGCCATTTTAAGCATGTGCTTCTTAGGCACAGACCCTGCTGAACTAGGAGTGACACCAACAGAAGCTGAAACTGGCCTGCCTCTGGGAGAAGCCTTGGAAACAGAAGGAGAAGGCCTAACCACCCTAGGAAGGAGGGGAGTACAGTAACTTGGGGAGCCCCTTCAGCCTGACCTGCCTCCTGAGAGACCACCTCCTGCAAAATCAAAGTTCTCCCCTGAGACTCCAGAGAAGTCTCCGCCGGAACCACCGGTTCCACTGAAGCCTCTAAGAACCGGCGTCCGGAACGGACGACTCATCTTGCCTGGTTTAACTGTTTTGTCTTTGCGTCTTCAGAGAAGCGGCGCCGGAGAATGACGGCATATTATAATTGCACCGCTTCCCAAAGACCAGCCTAGCACAATCCAACCTTCGCTAATAGTGCTTATTGAACCTAGCACAAAAGCGACACCCAACAACGCCGTGCTCAGGCCCCAAACAAGGAATACACAAAGAATGATAATCCCTATGCGGTATCTGTTTCCCACAAGAAATACAGTTATTCACTTTTCTGACATCCGTAAAACACTGAGGCAAGAAAAACAAAATAATCCCCAACGGGTACTTAGCCAACTTGGATTCGGGTCTGAAACTCCGAATTCGAAAAATTTCAGAACGCCGAACGGCACTTGCAACGCTGCTTCTGCATCGGACCATGCGGCAAAAAAGACTGAGGAAATGACGTCGGTCATGCGCTTTTGTACCCTGACGTCCTGATGTCAGTTTTAAGCGCCTTGACCGACGTCAGCCTAATACTTTGGTATTCGGGCCGACCGAGGACAGCGGACTACCCATATGTAAGGACTGCAGCAATGTGAGATGAAGAACATCAGAAGTAAACAGGCTATATTACTGTGCAGCTAAATTAACAACAGATAAAATTCTACCACAAAAACACAGGGTAGTAAGGGAAAAGAAGGGGAGAAATCAAATACCACCATAGAAGTATCGAACAGAGAAAACTATAAAGCAACTAAAACAAGAAATGCCACTGTTAGTTAGAAAAGTATCAAAGAGGGAATAGATCAACAAAAATACTCAAAGACAGACGTGATAAAAACCAATGCTTAGTATTATAATAGATCAGGTTCTACTTTGCACTATTGCAAATAATAAACTAAAAATCTCTGCACAGGCAGAAAAACTTAGAGAGTACACAGACAAATAAAGGAAATGTACAAAATAAGCAATTTATTGATGAAAGTTCTATACAGACTTGGGAAACAAGGTAAAAGGAATTGAAAAACCTCCCAAAAAAGAAGAACTAGACACATTTTGGAGAAATATCTATATAATCCTGTGGAACAAAGATGCTAAATGGACAGAAAAAGTAAAATAAAGAATTACAAAGTTCAAAGGTACATAATACGAAATGGATGAAGTAATGGCCAGAGAGATTGAGATAAAGATAAGAAAAGCCTCCAATTGGAAAATTCCAGGCCCAGATGTAGTACCTAACTTCTGGCTAAAAGTATTAACATTTTTGCACAAAGGTTTAGCCATGAGTAAGAACTATTTATATGCACATCACAAACAGACGCCAACCTGGTTAACAACAGGAAAAACAATGCTCCTACTTAAGAGTGAACTTCCAAGTTATCCTAAAAATTACAGGCCAATAACTTGCCTTCCAACAACGTATAAACTATATACCAATATTGATTCCGACAAGAGTTTATAGTCATTTAGAAGAAAATATCAATCATGGCAACAGAACAAAAGGGTAATAAAAAGTCATATGGAACAAAGGATCATCTGTTGCTAAATAAAGCCATTATGGAGAGCTGTAAAAAAGGGAAGAATCTAAGTATGGCATGGCTTGACTACAAAAAAAACACTTAATAGTATACCACATTCATGGATAAAAGAGTGCTTAAAAATGTATAAGATACACCCCACACTGATCAATTACATTACAGTGACCATGAAACAGTGGCTAACTACTTTGCAATTAAGCCACGGTAAAGGGAAAATTATTACTACAGGGGTAAAAATTAAAAAAGGGGTATTCCAGGGAGACTCCCTGTCACCTTTGCTATTCTGTCTTGCACTTAACCCATTAAGCTGTCTACTTAACAGATTATGCCATGGCTATAATTCCTAGAAAACAACAAAGTGTAAAGACGTCTTATCTTTACTTTGTCGATGATTTAAAACTGTATAGCTCATCAGATGAGGAGCTGAAAGCACAACTGCAAGCAGTCAAAACTTTTTCTGATGATGTAAGAATGTCATTTGGTCTTGATAAATGTGCAAAAGCAACCTTTAAAGCATGAAAACTGCAGCACCAAGAAAATATCAGTTTGGGACAAGAATGTGATATAAAAGAACTTGAGCAAGAGGCAGTGTATAAATATTTGGGAACTGATGAAGGATCAACAATAAAACACAAACAAAGGTGAATAAAACTTAGTAACGAATATTTTAGAAGACGTAAATTAATCCCGAAAATAGTGTTGACATCTTAGGAACAAAATTCAAGCTATAAACCAATTTTCTCTTCCTGTCCTAACTTACAGTTTTGGAGTTACTGATTAACCCCAAAACGTGCTGGATACATTAGACAGGAAAACAAGCATAATGCTTCATTCTCACCAAATGATTTAGAAAAATCAGTACATACCAAGATTATATATTCCCCGTTCTGAAGGAGATATAGGCCTCCTTGAAATTGATTGCATGTATAGTAATTGTGGGACTCGACACCTAAAAAGACCCAAACATAACAAAAGTTTTCAAACATAAGGAAAATAAATGTAAGATGACTCCCCTGCTTAGTCTAGCAGAAGCATACTGACATCAAGCAGGAATTAAAATCAAATCAGAAGTAGATAAAATCAGGCAGCAACTGAATTTGCCAAAAAACAAAATAAAGAATATAAGATGAAGACAAGAAATGTGGAAAATGCATAAATATAGTTGCAAGTATAGAAAACGTCTGGAAGAACCTCATGTTGATCAGGATCAAACGCAAGAATGGTTAAGGAGAGGCAAATTCAAACCAAAAGATGAAAGGTTAATACTGGCAGAACAAGACAGTGGGCTACATACACGTTGGTTTACAAAGTCCATTGAACATGTTGGAGAAACAGACAAAAAAGAAGTTATGTACTCATCATAACATTCCATGTGAGTTGTTCCATCTCGCCTTCATTCAGGTTTTAAGTTCCAGATCCTGGATTGCATAGATATGGGTGATCTTGAAGGAGATATCCAGAATATTCTGGAGAAACGAAGTCGTGTGGCAATTAAAGCAGAGCTCTTTCAGGAAGCCTAGACTAAACTACTACTGCTCAATTAAAAGTGTACTGGAATTTAGAAAATTGACACATTGTTTACATGACTAATTTTATTTTATTTTATTCTACCAATTGGTTTTAAATACCATGTTAAATCAGTTTTAATTTAACTGTATATTTTGTTGTCCATCATCATACTTTCCTTATTTTTTCTTTTTCTTGTTCTCTTTTTTCCACTTTATTCAAAATGATGTGTAATAACAATACTAACTAATTATACAATAATATTTTTATAGATAGTTTTTAGGGCTCTTATACACAGACCTGAAGAAGTCTAGAAGGATGAAAGCGATCTTTGTTAACAATAGGTTATGAAAATAGAATATGATTTTTACAATTGATTTTTTACATGCAAATTGTATATGTATATATTTATATCTATTTTTTGATTGCCAAATGGATTAAGGTTGATATATTTCCAGCCATGTAGTATATTGTCTTGGATAAAATCACAGACTTAATAATCTACTTAATAATCTGGTTAAATAAGAGGTACCACATCATTATAAATTTTATTTAAAGTAAATAAGGGTTATATTATCATGATAGCTACTAAGTAGGGCAGGACCAGCTCGAATGTCACAGTGATGGGGGAAGTGAAGTGAATTTAACGTGTACCAATAACACTTTGTTTTACAGCACAATAAACCACTCCCTTATCTGATAAAAAGTATATATATATATATATATATATATATATATATATATATATATATATTTAGAAAGCTTGTGAGGAAACTATTGCTCTGTTATTTTTGTTTTATTTGGATCGCTTGTCTGTGTACTTAATAAAGGATTTTCAACTGGAAACAGACTGCCTGACTTGCTTGGATTACATTGGAATACTTAGTAATTCTGTACAATAATTCAAATTATATATATATATATATATATATATATATATATATATATATATTTTTACTTAAGACGAGTTTAAGTTCGCTACTTCTACTACTATTGTCTGATCTGATTAATATACAGTGATTAACTAGAGTTATATGGACTGAAAATCTTCCACACAAAGAAGTTTCTTACACTGTTTTGTTTTTGGACCCACTATACTTGTTTAGTGGGTTGTTTGAGACTTCGGGGATAACACTGAGATTACTTCTTTTTACTGATAAAAAAGAATCTACAATCGTACTTAGATATGTTGCCAATACATGTAACGCCATACAAATTGCAGGAGGAGTCATTACTGGGCACATTGCGGATGCTGCGAAAAGCATCTTTGGCTGACATCAAAGATTGAAACAATACTAATTTCATGAACTTTAATCGTATTTTGACGTAAGAATGGGGGTTCATTCCCATCATAGTATTAGAAAAACAAAAGATTTGGAGAAATTAAAAAAGAGGGTAAGAGAATTAAAAATCTTTACCAAAAGATACTGCTCTAACTTATCAAGAATGAAAAAGTAGAGTGGAGTCAAAGACCAAGCTTCAGACATGAATGGCAGCAAACAAGATCTGGGGGAGTTATGGGCAAGCTGGAGGCACAGCCAAGTGGGCTAAAGACTTCTGAATTAGTCATTGTCAGATCCAAAGTCCCACAAGTTGAAATCAGATTTAGTAGACAACACTGGATCTACATTTATTCAGTACTGCAGTCATATTTCTCCAGTGCTGGCAAATATCTACTCACTCCAGACACTATGTAATGTTTTGCAAGACAGATAAATAAGTTAGAGACTCTAGATTTGGTGTAACCTCCATAAGGTCTACATTCAGGCTGAACTCTCTAGCCAACAAGTGTACCTTGTGACATTTAGCTTCCTCTAAGTAGCTCATTACCCTTCAGAAACATACACTTCATATCTTACAGACACTGTGTGAAGGCAGTAAACCTAATACCTATATTTCCAAATAAAAGCAAATGCCACAAAACAGAAACCAAACCATCATTAAACAGTACAGATCTCCCAGAAACTACAATAAAAATACAAATCATTCTATTAAAAAAAAATCTGACTAGCCAAAACTCATTAACTACCCACCCCAAACAGTTTTGGCAAAGCATTAACAACATACTGAAACCAGGAAGGAAACTTTTTCCTAGACCATTTCCATAAGAATCAAACAAACAGAGCTGACAAATTCAACAAAGATTTACTGCCACCTCCTCCCCCAAATCCGTCAAATAATGGCTGTACACCTTATCATTCTCCGTCATAAACTGCCCCAGCCTACTCACTCTATAAACTGTCTCCACCAGTTGTTGCTGTGTCTTTCGGCTTTTCCCGGTTAGGGGTCGCCACAGCGGAACTCCGGTCCGCTAATGATTGGCAGTAGATTTTTACGTGCCGAGTTGCCGGCCCTGACGCACAACCTTCAACGAAGGTACACCCATTCACGCATGTCTCCACACAGAAGAAGCTCTAGCTGAGAATCGAACAGGACAACGTCTTACTGAGAGGCAACGCTACCGCAGCATCACCACCGCAGTACGTTTACAAAATATATTCAAAAATTAAAACACACAGCACTGGCCCCACACAGTCTGCCAGGAGAATACCTTGCAATATCCACCAAAAGTATTAGTTACTCTGTCTCTATTACTAATAGATCAATAGTTGAAAGTTACACCACAAACCAATGAAAGCCTCCTACATAACTCCTCTCCACAAAGGTGGCGGATCCATTCAACTGTCCAGCTATCATTCTACTGCAATCTTGCTTCCTCTAAAGTACATGAAATATGCATCCAGCAGTAGCTCCTAACCATCTTGCTTGATAACCAATTGCTCTCCCTCACCCAAGACTGTTTTCAACCCAACCACAGCACTAAAAGAATCCTCCTTAACTTTCTTGATACAGTCAAAGTCTAACTTCCATGTACAGTGTGTCTCCATACTCTTCCATCATCTTTCTCCAAAGTCTCTAATATGGCTTTCCACCACTTTCTGCTTCAGAGTCCACCTCCTAGGATTAGTACCCTCCACTATCGGCTGGTTTACCAGCTGTCTCATCTACCACATCCAATTTGTCAAATGGTTAGACTGTCACTCTAGCTTCCTCTCAGTCATAACAGGTGTCCTCCATGGCTCCCATCCTAGGGCTTCAACCTTTCAACATCTTCAATGACAAACACAAAGAACCAAAAACTGGCCTCAATCATACAATACACCGGTGACTCTACAATAGTCTGATCCACTCCTCATTTATCATCATTACAAACAATCACCCAAAGTGCCTTCAGCTCCACTGAAAATCGACTACAGAAACATGAACTACAAGTGAATGCTAAAAAAATCAAAACACGCATGCCAGTTCCCTCAACAATGACTCAGTCAAAATATTAATCAAGCAAATCTTTCATGCTAAACTTCAAGGAATCATCACTGAATACAAGTTAAAATTTTGATCTGCATATCTACTCCACAGTGAAAAAAAATCACATTAAGTTAGGATTGTTACATAGCGCTAAACACATCCTTAATGACCTCAGAAGAAAAATAGTAGCTCGCTCTCTGTTCCTTCCCATCTCCTATATACTTACTTCTCACATCTTCACTATCCTCCAGTCTTCCACCAGACTTAAAATTGAGCAATGCTACAAAAAAATTAGCAAAATTTGTATGTAACCTCCTTAATCATGCCCATTATTACTCATCCCTAAATATCATAAACTGGCTTGTACCCCTTGAACAGATCCTGTACACCCATCATGTAATGGCAGACAAGCTGCTTCACCAACCCAGCAATACCCCATCACTGACCAACTCACTCGATACTCACAAACAGAAATCTGTGCTCCAACAACTTAATCTAATACAGTCCCAAAAATCAAACCACTCTCACGGAAACTCACTTTCCTAAGTGATTATCTCCAAGCTCTGGAACAATCTTCCAAATCATACTACACTCAAAAAAAAATGTAAACTCTCACTAAAAGAACACTACATGAAACCCAATTATATAATTATTATAAACTAAACACCTGATGATATACATAGCATGTAATTGCCATTTCACCAGCCGAATAATACCATTCTTAAACCAGCACCTGTTAAGCAACTAAATAGCTACTTTATTTACTGTCAAAAGCTGTGATTTACATTAAATTCTCCATTTACCTCTGTTAACAGTATTTACATTAGTCTCCCTTTCAAATAGTGTATACTTTAAACTATGTAAAACATATAAATGGAATTTCTTTTCTATGAACAACTTGTACATACTGAACATGTACATTTCAAATTATAACATGACTTTCTTATTTCTTCTTCAACCTCTCGTGATGTAATCTATTTTTCCTCTCTGTTTTATGTACAGACTTTAAATCTGGAAATGTACAAATTGTTTATACTTTTGGAGTCTTTTCCCCTAAGCCCCTTCTGAAAATGGATAACTTGTCCCAGTCAGACTTTCTTGGTAAACAAAAGCAAATAAATAAAATAAATCATGGGTGTGGCTTTGGGATTCATGACCGTAAAGCTCAACACACCATAACAACTTCTTCACCATATCAGAATATTCAAACGTGAAATAAAAACAGCATCTACATACACTTTAGCGTGTGACCCAATACCACCAGAGACTCTGAGCACTTCTGCCACACTTTTTCCTACATTATGTTTGCAATGAACAATATCCTATAAGGATGGTTAAGCCACAGTGAGATAAATGTGCTTTAATCTTAGTGGGCCTGTGGGGAAAAAAAAAGTAACTTTGTCTGAGGCTTGCATCTAGTCAAGCAACATTCTGAACCACATATTAAATCATAAAAACTGTAACAGATCCCAATCAATCAGCAATTCATGAGACTGTGCTTATAATTTTCTAATGTTATGTAACCAGCAATTCTGTATATGCCAGACTTGCAAAATACAATTTCAGTGTTTATTACATTAGAACATTAGATGAATAAAAAGCACACCAGGTCTTATGACCAAATGTAAAATGAGAAGCCATTTTACCTGAAGAAAGTGTGATGCTCTACACAAACTTTCCACAGCCGTTTAGCAGCACGATGGCTTGGTAGTTTGAACCCAATGGTGCTCTCAAAATGTTCAGTCTTAAAAAGAAGGGAAATCAAAATGTTAGAACTACTGGGATAACTGGATGAACTTAAATGACATCAATGCACTGCTCAACATACTTTTACTCTCACTGCTTTGGAAATAAGAAAACGGACGAGGCTCCACCACTTAAGTGTAATCACGGACAACACAGTAACACATTTAAAGATGTAATAAAAGGGTAGACATGTCTGCTGTGAATGTGAAGGTAAAAGTATTCAACAGAAACCAGACTGCAGTATAATGTCAATACTATTAATAGTAGGTTGTTTTAACATTATTGTAGAATAAAGAAGTTGCAGAGTTCCATGACAGACTTACCTTTTATTAAACAAAGAGAAGTAAGCGCTTTCACGATCTACCCAGATCACTTCTTCAGACTGTATTACAATGTCAGACTATCTAACCATTGTAATACAGTCTGAAGCGATCTGGGTAGATCGCGAAAGCGCTTACTTCTCTTTGTTTAATAAAAAGCAAATCTGTCGTGGAACTCTGCAACTTCTTTATTCTACAACTTTGGTATTTTGTGTCATTGTCAGAGTGAACTCAGTACACAGTCCATTTTCTTTGCATTGTTTTAACATTATCTTATGCTTACTGTAAGTTATATTTCTAATACAGAAAACCTCTTTTCATAAGGTATATACCTTTCAACCCAATTGTCTCAGTAACTACCTCACTTCAAACTCCCCACCACACCTTCCATCCATTCTATTCCTATTTATTCACATACCTAAACCCCACTCTTACCACTCCCTTTTACCTACTTTTCTGTCAAATTATTATACTACTTCCTTATAGCTCACCTTTATTTTCACTTAATTGTTTTAGGCTTTCAGTACAAACACGCATCCAGATATTTGTTTGCACCTAATCTACTGGAAATACATGATTAATTATCGTACGTTTTGTTAAATATTAACTGTTTTCTCTAAGCTAAATATCCCAATTATTTATGTATATATATTGTGGTCCTTTTCTTACCAGGCCTCCTTCGAAAACAGGCGTGTTGCCTAGTAAACTATCCAGCTGATCAAATGAAAATAAATACAATAAAAATAAAATAAATAGAAGTAACAGGCACATTTGTAAGCATTCACAATATTATCTTACAAGATCCTATTAGGAAGATAAGTAACCCTTCTGCTAAATGCTGCCAATTTTTCGTCAGGATCATCTGCTAGGTATGTAGACAGCTTCTCCAGAAACTACCACACTAGTACTTTATTCCCTGTTAGGTAAGATACACCAACCTGACCAGATAAAATTCTCTAGCTAGCTTAATAAACACCAAGTCACCTAATGTGCACCAGCCTGGAACCACTGGACCACAGTTTACTGATACTCCTCTGCGAACAACTTACTAGCACTAGACACTCTCAGACAGTATATAAATTACCTCATGCTTATTGATGATAACCTACTTTTACCATACATCTAATCTGCATGTGAAAGATATAAATACCTACTAAATCTGGAGGCAAACTTCTCATCAGAACAAACAAACTACCCCATCATGATGCTAGCAACTACATCCATCTCACTTCATCATTCTTATGCTGAGGTACTTAAATCCCTCCCTAAATATCAAAGGCATCCAAGGCATACATACACAATCCTCAGCAGAAAAAAGACACTCCACCAGCTACTAAGTAGGGCAGGACCAGCTCGAATGTCACACTGATGGGGGAAGGGATGTGAATTTAACATGTGTACCAATAACACTTAGTATTACAGCACAATAAACCACTCCCTTGTCTGATACAAGACCAGCTTGTTGCTAATCATCAAGCTAGCACACCTGAGCCATGAAGGCTATTCATGCCAGCCACTGAATGTGACAATGTCCTAGTCACAGATGACAACAGGGGACACAAAGATGCACCACTCACCAACAAGAGCAAGGAAAAGCTTATGGTCCACCTGACTCTCAGGTGGCAGGATATGTCAGATTACTAGGGCATTCAAGTCTCATCACCCCTGGTACACTCACAAATTGTTTGTGTGGGTGTAAACAAACAAACAACTATGAAGAGAGACATTCTGGAGCTTTTTGAATAAGCATCTGAGGCTGGTATGAGGGGATTGATGATAATGTTTTAAAGGAAAAACTTCTGAATGCAAATATTCCAAAGCTACTTCACTGAAAACCACTTTCAATGAACACTAAAAGAAGCCTTTTGTGCAGACAGGCACTACTACCCTGTGTACTCCCCAAACTTGTATCTATCAAACCTAACAGTGAAACAACAGTGGGACAAAGCAGAGAGCAAACAGTCTCTTAAAGTGGCTTTCAGTTAACTGTATTTACAGTAGTCATTCAGCAAAACCACATTCAAATACCTGTCTGTATGCTGTGTATAACTACTGTTAAGCTGCATACTACCTTCAAAAAGAACACCATAATAAAAAAAAGTAACAGACTTCAACAATAATCTTAATTATTGGCATTATTCCAAGTGGACCCAAGGTGTATACCCCTCTGATGGGCCTGCACCTCTTTCTGAAGTGTTTTCAGATATTGCCCAAGTGCCCCCCCCCCCCCACACACACACACACACAATGCCTTTTTTAAGCAATGCCAGTCTGCAATGCAGTTCAACATAGCTAAACTAAATCAGGATAATATAAAGGTGATGCTACTCAGCTCAGAAAGAAATTATGCTCCCTAAAAGCCCTACTGACCCTGGAAAGCCAAGACATCTGTATCATCACAGAAACAGTTCCAATATAATAATTTACCAAATCACTTCAAGAAATAATAAAATTCAATTCTATTCTATACCAAAAAGTCTAGGCATATGTAATTGCAACAGCTCTTGGGTGTTACTTACACCTACCAATCTGTACAGTATGTAGTGTATTTTACATTGGTAAAACCAACAGGAAGTTAAGAGAAAGACTCAGAGAACACTTACAGGCTATTAAAAAGAACAAATCCACTAATGGTCTTAAACACCAAATACAATGTACTAAATTTAAGAAATTTGTATTTTTTGTCATTGATAAGATGGTGAGGTCAGACAGGCATGGTGATTTTGATAGCATGATTGAATTTAAAGAACTGGGTTGGCAGTCATCAGTGCCTCAATAATAATATTTCTATTATTAGCATTTTAAAGATGAGAGCCAGTAAACTCTAATCATTAGGTGGGGGCTACTGTGGTTTTGAATTTTATATATATTATTAAAACAAAGTAACGGATTTACATATTTAACAGTATGGATAACAGGTTTGTACAAATTATCAATTTAACTTTTCATTATGTGTTTTAATGGATGTTAGGACAATATTCAATAAGGCTTACATGCACTGGCTTGCATGAATTTACAATTTAATTATATGTTTCTTTATTGTTTTTTTTTATTGTGGAATATACATTTTTAAGAATTATTTATGATTGTGTGGTGCTGTGATTGGCTGCTGGTTATTATACAAGGGTGTTGAACAATTAATTAACAACTCTAATGAAGTATGGTGAATACGGATGAAAGAGCACAGTTGTTATTGTGGTGTTTTTTTTACCATTAAATTCATGGAACCATCAAACCTGGTTTTCCTTTGTCTTTTAATTTTATAATGATAATGTACTCTACCTACCTCTAGTCAGTACCCAATAATCACACTTTCTACTGGGCACATCTCTGCTACTGGTGGTAGTGTGCACATATTCCTCTGATACTCCATGACATCGAGATTTATTCCAAACAAAAAAAATGATCTCAAGCTCTTCCACATCCCAAAATCTATAAATAAGACCCATTACCATATCCTATCAAACTACAGAAGCCTTCACAAGTTACCACTAACATGAGACATACCTAAAAACTTGAGCTCCTCAGCATTATGCACCGACAGTACTCTTCTTGGGAGTTCAACAATCTTAGGTCCATAGGTGTTTATTTGGATAACAACCACAAGGGTCTTTTTAAGCCTAGCCATGCATTCAAAACCTCTGACAATTTCTGGTACCCTTGATAAGTGTAAGCAGAGGTTTGGGAGCTGAAACAGTTACATGCACATGCAGGGGTCTGGGAGATTAACCATTTACAGGCTGCCTGTGTCCATTAGAGACATAGGTGTCAAACCAGGGATGAATTTCCTATTCCCTATCCAATTGTCCAAATTAGACATGAATTCAGTTAGGGAGGGACTCTGCTTCACATGGATGGGGAGCCTGTTCCAGAGAAGGGGTAGTCTCTGGGATATATATACCTGTCTCTCCAGCAGGTCCTATTTATATCACAAGCATGGTTTAAGTCTTTAGAATGGGTAATTCTGGTGCTGTTTGTTTTGCGGATTTGAAGGAGGTGCATCAAAGTAGGATCTCACAATGCCTTGTATGCCAGGCTTAGATCTCCCCTCAGCAGTCTGTAGGAGACAGAATATTGCATAGGACATGTTACTTACACTCTGTATTGCTTTAGTGAGGAACCTCCATGGATTTTCCTGTAGCTGGATATGCCTGGTTAGGTACATACCAAAGGGGGCATTGTACTCTACAATAGGTTTGATGAATGCCAAATACAGTGGAACAATGACTTCACGGACCTAGATGCCATGACTTCATTTATAAGTTGCACAACATAGAATGATTTTCTCACTACTGTAGACACAAGATGGTCGAAGGCTAGATTACTGTCTGTGGGTGTTCAAGTCCCTGTCTACCGCTTCAACTCTTAGGGGTGTGCCGTCAATATGACAATTACCAGGGGTGGATGACTTCCTGAAGGATACTATTATGCATTTCTTGGCATTAAGTTTTAGTCCTTGGTTCTGACACCAGTTGTTTGTCTGTCAGCCCTTCCTGGAAAACATTTGTGTCAGTGGCCAATACAATGACAGCTCCCAATTTGCAATCATTTGCAAATTTAGCCTGTCTATAAAATGGAAGACATACATTATTACAAATAAATATGAACAGTGCTTCTTACATTTCATCAGTGTTAACTCCCTAGACAAGATAGTGCATTCCTTTACCAGAGGCTCAAATGTACCAACTTAGTCACTTCTAATGTACTGCACTCTATGCCTACACAGTAGCACATTGGGCAGCTCTGACCACCACTCAGTCGTGTTCATCATTAAGATCCATCACAGAATGCATACAAACCCATCTATGTTTGGGGATATCTCTAAGACAAACTTATTCCAGCTAGCTGATGACCAGAGGCTGTTTAAGAGTGCCTCTCCACCCAAGGATCCTGTAGCCAATATCACTGCATTTTCGGATATTTTCTGTTATCACTGCAATACCAGCACTAAGACATCTGTCCCGTTCAAACACAATAAAGTGCCAAGTTTAGGAACAAATCCCTTTAGTGGGTTCCACGTATGAACAAATGTTATAACAAAAGGAGAAAAAACTTCTCTCTCTTAAGACTAAACTAAAAACCCCATGCTTCACAACTGAACAAAAGAATTTAAACAAAACATCTCTGGAGCAAAATCAAAGCTAGTAAGGCTAAGTATTAGCTGAAAGTTGCCACCACTATCCAGGACAACCATAAATTCTTTTTCATCTATGTCAGAAGTTTAAGAGTAATATCAAACATTGCATCAGGCTAACACACGACACCCACTCAACCACAAGGAACACAGCAAATGGCAAATATGTTTAGTTCTAATTTCTACACCACATCCCCTCTCTGTCTCTCCCCACATGACTATGGGTTTGATCCCATCCCCCAAAAATAACTACAGAACATTAAGTCCTTGCCGAAGTAAAAAAAAAAAAAATGACAGCCTTCTGCAGACTGACAATGTGCCAGGGCATTTACCTGTCAGTATAAAGCACTGCTGCACAGACCTCGTCCAAAAATTGTTGAACCTTAGCCTCCCTGCTTGTTTCAACACAGAGTCATGGAAAACATGAATGTCCTCCCTGAAATTCTTTCTTTGTCAACGTCACATAGTTTCATAGTTTGGTACTAGGCTATCTGCCCTGGGGCATTTATAAGCCTAGCCATAGTGATGTGGCTTTCGTCACCCCATGTAATGGTACAAAAGTGTACAGAATAGATTTAGAATACTGTGCATCTGTCTAGTAGTGACACAGTGAAGACCCCCTTACATAATAGAATTAGTTTACTCTGCCTCTGTCTAGTAGTGACACAGAGATGACCCCTGGGGTAAACCTACGATCTCCCATCCACTCGTCAAGATTTCTCTTGAAGAGAGTCAGTGAGGGGCTCTGCCTAACATGAACTGGGATTCTGTTCCAGAATATGGGAAGCCTCTGAGTTATGAATCTGTCCCTCCAGCATGTCCTATTCATATTTGTGCTGAGGTTCAAATCTTTAGCTCTCGTGGTTCCGATGGATTTGGATTTTTTGAGTTGGAGCATGTCCATCAATTCCTGATTGGACAAGGCCTTGTACGTCAGGCACAGATCACCTCTGAGTAGGCGGTATGCTACTGAATAGAGTTGGAGTTTCTTTAGTCTGGCAGCATATGACATATGTTTGAGACCCTTGATCCTCTTGGTGAGGTACTTTTGGGGTCTCTGTAGCTGTTGCAAGTGCCGGGTGAGGTACATACCAAATGGGGCACTGTACTCAATCATGGGCCTGATAAGGGAGGAGTACAGGGGCACAATGACCTCCTTTGATCTGGATGTGAATCCCTTCATGATAAGGTGGGCAAGGTAGAAAGTCTTTCTAACCACTTTGGCAATGTGGGTGTCAAATGAGAGGTCACTATCGACTTGGGTCCCCAGGTCTTTGATTACTTTTTCCGTACTCAGTGGGTTACCGCCTATGTGATAATTTGTGGGCACTATTTTTCCCAAAGGGGATGACTATACATTTTTTGGCATTTAGTTTAAGGCCATGACTCCGGCACCAGTTGTCCGTTTCAGTGAGGCCTTTCTGTAGGATGTATGTGTCAGCTGGTGTATCGACTATGGCGCCTAGTTTGCAGTCATCTGCGAACTTTGTCACCACAACCCTCCCATGTTTGCTTTCACATCTGAAAAATAAATGCCGAACAAGAGGGGTCCCAGGACAGAGCCCTGTGGGACACCACTTGTCACTGGCTTTGAGTCTGACATGGCTCCAGCGATTTTGACTTTATGGGTTCTACCCTTTAGCCAGTTTGCCACCCATCTTGTGACATATGGATTTACATTTAAGCTGTTGAGCTTGTCTATGATGCCAGAGTGGGGTATTGTGTCGAAAGCTTTAGCCAAGTCCAGGTAGGCTGTATGGACTGCTTTGCCCTCGTCAATGGCTCTAGTGACTGTTTCGAAAAAGTCAACCAGGTTTAAAAGGCAGGATTTGCCTTTTACAAAGCCGAACTGGGTGGGATCAAGTGTCTGTAAGTCCCCAATGTGTCTGTTTATTAGTTCCATAATGATTCTTTCCATAGCTTTGCAGACCAGGCTGGTTAAGCTTATGGGGCGGTAGTTACCAGGGTCAGTAGTGGTGCCTCCTTTGTGGAGTGGGACTACTGTTGCTGTATGCCAGTTTTCAGGTACATATCCTGTAGTAAGGCTAACATTAAATAGCATTTTTATGTGCGGGTTTAGCTCCTCTTGGAGTTCACGTAGCGCGCAACCCGGGATACCGTCAGGTCCCATTGATGCTGTGTTTTTAGCTTTGCTGAGGGCGGTTCTCACCTGGACATCTGAGATGACAGGGATGTTACATTCAGCTGGGATAAGTATTTCTTCTTTTGTGGGTGAGGGAGGGGAGAAATTTGCACTGAACCTGTCTGCCAGAATGCTGGCAATATCTGTGGGTTCAGTGTATTTTTTGTCATTGTGAACTAACTCTGAACATATCTGAGGGTTTCCGCCCAGGTTTCTAACATAGCTGACGAAGGCCTTGTGGTTATCTTTAGTGTCCATAGCGATTTTTCAATCAAAGTTGGCCTTGGATGTTTTTATGAGAGAACGTAGCTTTCTACTAGTGCTGATCAGAGATGCCTTCTCTTTATGGGATTTTGCTCTGTCGTGCAGTAGCTTCCTTCTTTTGTTATACAATTTGTTTATGGCTGGGGTCCACCAGACAGGATGCCTGCCCTTGGTGGAGAGGGTCTTGGTTTTATTTGGGATTGCATGATCCATGCATTCTTGGAGATGTCCGTAGAAAGCATTTGTGAAGGATTCTGCATTGTGGGATGTGGTTTCCACTGTCCCAGTGGGCTTAAAGGATAACATCTCAGTTTTAAGAAGTGTAAAGTCGGATTTTGAGAAGTTTTTCACTGTAGTCTTTTGTGTTGGGGGTGGAGGTGGGATATGTATATCCAGGGTGATTAGTTTGTGGTCAGATCTCACTAGTGAAGGGTATACTTCCGTGTGGAGCACTTTGTCCCCATGTTTGTGATGATCAGGTCTAGTATATTATCTCCCTTGTGGGAGAGGTGACTAGCTGTTCCATTGCATTTGAATTTATGAATTCCAGGAACCTTTGGGCTACGGTGTTTGGGCTAGAATAATGCACCCAGTCTATGTTAGGGTAGTTGAAGTCTCCCAATATGATGGTGTTTGGCGAGACATTCATATCCTCCAATGTCTTCAGGAAGGCTGAGTGGGGTTCCTGAGATTGGGAGGGTGGTCTGTAACATGCTACCAGTTGTATAGCAGTTTTGCCTACGGTTAGTTGCACCTGGATGGTCTCTGATGCTTCATGTGTTGCCACTAACCTGGAGGTGTGGGTGTCCTTGATGAATATGGACACTCCTCCTTTTTGGTTTGGCCCGAGTTTTGGGGCCAAAAAGCATGATACGAGGTATAGCCAGGTAGCGCTGGGGTGCTCTCAGGAGCCTTGAACCAGGTTTCAGTTACTGCACAGACATCAATGTCCTCCATACTGAGGAGTACTTCGAGAGCCTGCATCTTGAGATTTAGACTTCTGGCGTTGAGCAGCATTACCCTTAATTTTTTTCCATTTTTGTTTTCTAAGGAGGTGGGTTTGTCTTTTGAGCCTTGCCTAAAAAAGGCACTATGGGAGAGGCAAGAGCCTTAGCCAATATCCGGAAGCCCAGTGGTGACAGATGCAAGCCGTCCCTTGCAAAGCAGCTTGGCTTGTCCAGCATTTCATCCCAAGCATGAGACATTGGATCCCCCTAGAATGACACCAGTATTTGAGCCAATTATTAAAGCTGGTCATCTTGTCTTTGTATTGTGGCATCATTCTTGGTGAGGGCAAGATGCTGCTCAGGGTCAGGGTCATACCAGCCTGGGCTACATAATCAGAGAGCTCCTCTATGTCTCTTTTCATGTAGTCCAGGGAGGTACGTCTCAGGTCATTCACGCCGGCATAGACAATGACGGAGTCGTATTTGTACTTGCTTTGGAGTGACCTGAGTGTGTGTGTTATGTGGCGGATCCTTGCTCCCGATAAGCAGCTCACCGTTACCCTCTCCTTGTTCAGCCTGGTAAGCGGAACGTCAGTGTGTCTGACTATAGAGTCACCTATTACTAGTGTATCAGGCATGGTGTTTGGCCTTAAGGGCTGTGATTGTTTGACACACCGATTTATTGAAGTATGTGATGCATGTGTTATGTTTTGAGGTGGTGGATTTTTGGGTGTCTGCTTTGGGAGCCTCTGTTGCTTTGGTAAGTTTTTTGTAAGAGCATCCGAGTATGTCTTTGTGTTTTTATGTGTTTGGTTTGCAGTTGTGGTAGGTCTATGTGGGACTGGGTTTGGTGTGTGTGTGTGGTTACCTTCTCCTCCTGTCTGGTCTTGCCAGTCCTGAGTTGAGAGAGTTCAGCCTCCAGTTTGGCTATATAGTTGCATCTCTCACACGTATTTGTGTTTGTTGGGAGGAGGAGAGGGTTGTCTGTGTACATGAGACAATTGTAGCATTGTCTCAAGATTCCCAGATTAACCAGCTGAACCGGAGAGGATGCCAGCAATCTACCACTCGACATGCTAGAATATTATAAGGGAGTGCTGTGCCTTTAAGGGAAGTGGGTACTCACAGGGAAGGTAGGTGGATGTAGTGCTTACTTTAGTTAGCAAGTGCTTACTTAGAAGAGAGGTTTTGAGAACAAGTGCTAGGCTTATAATAAAGCGATTAGACTAGATTATTATAAGAGTAGAGCTTTCTTAAGGGAAAATTTGAAGAGCAGACTTGGAGCCAGAAAAGTTTAACCGCGCTGCGCTTATGCACAACCGCTAAAGCCGTGCAAACACGGATTTTAAACAGGGAACTTCAAAAGAGCTAGAAATGGTCCAAAACAACCAATTACTACACCTCTTGTGCTGAGGTCACTCCTTCAGGGACAGATAGGCTGCTCAAGGCTCCCCACTCCCACTGGTGAGCAAAGAAACTTCCTTCTATCCAAGTAAGGCAATGGACACCACAGGAACTACACCACAGCCCAGAATACAGCAAAGCCTGTATACTGGTCTAAACTAGTCGCGGAGAGGCGGGAAAACAATGATATTTTTTTGTTTTTTTTGTTTTTGAGATAGAAAGCACACAGAAATGCAGGAAACAGTAATAAATCAGTTACACAGGCTAGCACACTTTAGTGGGCAGCCTCAACAGTTAAATTAACAAACAACTTTCGACCAATTTTCGACTAAATGAAACTTTAAGTGCAGATAATATATAATGCAACAAACAGTTAAAAAAACAGTTTAAGCTTGTTCAAGGTAAGCAAGAGAAGGTATTTCAGGTAAAGAAACAGCAAAAAATACTTAAATCAGGAAAGTAGTCGCTTTTCTTAGTTCTCTGCTGCTAGGACCACTCTGCAGGACCACGAGGAGCTGTTGCTGAGTAGTCATTAAAATTCAAATGTGTATCCTGCAAAATTACTACTTGCACCGACATTCTTAATGCAATTCAATACTCGTAGCTTTTTGTCTAAACCTGTAAGGCTATTTACATTATGTAATATGGCCAGAGTAGCCATTATGACTGACAGCTATTACTCCTACCATGTGCATGATATCTCTTTTGACTGTATGTTTAACAAATTTTAAAGTTGTTGGTTGATTACAGATTTTAATCACTGCTGGTCAGCAAGGTCTGCTACAGCTTGTAATGCTGTTATTCATGCTACTACAATCATTTTGAACTAGTAATAAATGTACTACAAATAATTCTGATCAGATCTCAGATTACTCTGAATAAACATTGGAATTCATTTGTCAAACATGTGAGCAACTAGATCATAATCTTCGGTACCTGGTTATGTAGAGATCTATCTGCAGAAACGATTAACACAGAGTCCCTAGTGCAATCATCCTGGGCAGCTGCTACAATGAAACATCTTGAATAACTGTAGTTCCAAACAAAGACCATCATCTACAGGCCACAATCAATTTGTAATACTTTGTAAAGGTGATGAGGAACCAGATATCAACCAGAAACATCATAAAAGGACAGGTTACAGAAGAAAGCAATGGGTATAGAATGACTGCAGTAGAAACTGCTTTAAGAAGACTTGCAAAATTTTACCACTTTTAACAAAAAGACACTGCAACCAAACTATGGATGCACTGCTTAAGAATGTTTTTGTCTTTTCCACCTTTGGCAATAAGAATTAAAGAACTGGTGATCTTTTCTAAGATTAATTCTGTGTACAAAGTACTTCAGCTGCCTGTAAACTTACATCCAGAGACGACAACACATTCCTTGGTTACATTACTGTTGAAGAGAAGAGACATGCAAGGATTGGTGTAATTAACTTCTATGTCTGCCTTAGGAATGAAGGAGGTAATTGTATGCAAAGAAAAATGAAGTTATGTACTTGCCATAATGTTCCATCTGCGTTGTCCATTTTCATTTATCCTTGACTATTGGGTTCAGTTCCGATATCAGAACAGACTTGGCTGTTACTACAACTCACGCAGGCCAAAAACTCTTGAGCTTCACCCTACCCATAATCCCCCTCTCCCAGTTACCTCAGAGTTTGCAGATTAGAAATAAAGTGAGGGAGGGAAGTCAAGGATAAATGAAAATGGACAACACAAATGGAACGTTATAGTAATTACATAAGTTCTTTATCTAATATTGTCAATTTTCATTTTATGTCCACAGAGATAAAATAAGTACAGTCAGTGGGGTAAATTGCCTCTATGATACGAAAGCCTTCAAATTCTAAAGAAAAATCCAGAGGCAACACCATCCAAAGCGGAGACCTTTATTGAAAATAACTCATAAAAGATATATATAATGTAGTGAGCACTTTCACGTTACTGTGAACGCTTCTTCAGACTTAATGGTTATTTGAGAGAAACCTTCTGTTTAAATACATCCAGATAGCTATGATGAAAAGCTCTCTAGCCAATCAAGTGTCTGAATCAATGAACCTAACAAGTTTCCTAACTAATAAAATACTTTGGTGCTTTCAACTGAATACAATAACTAAATTAAATAACTATATGCAATACTAATTTACTGCCATATGAAACATCAATATGATAATTCATGTATAAATACATTATTTAAAATCCCATATCAGATTAAAACCAACTGCTTTGGCTGGAACTATAACATATAAAAAGTGTTGATATATTGAATCATCACTAGATGGCAGTGTGAACTCATAATATATAATACAAGATGCAAAGCAGATGAAAATATATGAAACATATGGTCTATTAGATACTTGGATATTGAAACAACTATCTATTGTACTAGTTAACACCCATATAAAACATTTGTCTAAAACATCATATAGAAAATACATTGTTGTATAACACCACAATTGTTTGCGTCTTTCGGCTTTTCCCGGTTAGGGGTCGCCACAGCGGAACTCCGGTCCGCTAATGATTGGTAGTTGATTTTTACGTGCCGAATATATATATATATATATATATATATATATATATATATATATATATATATATATATATATATATATATATATATATATATATATATATATATATATATATATATATATATATATATATATATATACATATATATATATATATATATATACACACACACACACACACACGTGTATATATATATATATATATATATATATATATATATATATATATATATATATATACATATATATATATATATATATATATATATATATATATATGTATATATATGGGTTCCCTTCATATGAACGAAACCTGGAAGAGCAGGACCAGATGTTCGAAACTTCAGAACATTGAAACCCCAAAAGCACGAAATTCAAAATCCTGACATTACGGGATTGTGTTTAGCGCTTCTGGTGTTCCGATGCCCGTAAGTATGTATGTGTAAGTGTCTGTTTGAGGGGTAGTGGTGTGTGTAAGTGTGTGTTGTGTGTGTGGTGTGCGTTTGTGAGGGAATGTAATGTGTGGGTGTGAGTGTGCCTTGTGTGTCTGTGCGATCTCAGAGTTATAATAATAAAGAAGGGGTGGTGCAGGGAGGCTTGCCCCCCTGCCTATACGGTATTGTGTGTTAGGTACTTTGGGGTTGTTGTGTGTGTTTGTGATGTTTGTGTTAGTGTTTCGTGTTTCGTTGTTGTGAATGTTCATTGTTGTGGGGTTTCGTTTAAGTGGTCTCACTGTTTTGGGTTTTGGTGAAGTGGGATTTCGTTGTAATGAAGTAGATCCATATATATATATATATATATATATATATATATATATATATACATATATATATATGTGTGTGTGTATGTATGTACAAAATATATGTATTAGAAAAAGTTGATATCTTTAAATATCTCAGGATACCGATGTAAACAACAATCAATGCAATGTATACGAAGCATTAACAGGTCATGCAATGATTACAATTCAACTAATATAAATATAACTGTACACATCTGTGGCCTCTTTCATAGGGATTGATGCATAACAAGAAGTTATGTACTCACCATAACGTTCGATGTATGTAGTCCATCTCACCTCACATTCTTACCCGTAGGTTCGGAGCCGAATATCGGCTCTGACTCGGCTGATTTTTACTAGCTCAAAGTCTCTCATTGGCTGGGCTAAGAGGGTATCCCCAAGGTGCAATGCTCCCAATCCCCAGATCTAGTTTGCTGCGAAACAATGTATACACTTCATACGCACCTCACATGCATAAAAAACAGTCACTAAAGAAAGGACTCAGCAGGTGACAACCTATACTCCAAATATTATTCTACAAATCCTCCAGGCAGGGGAAAGGTGGGAGGGTAAGTAAGAATGTGAGGCGAGATGGACTACATACATCGAACGTTATGGTGAGTACATAACTTCTTGATGTTATGTAGTCCTATCTCGCCTACATTCTTACCCGTGGGACAGCGTCCTTAGCACCTACATCTTGGGTGGCTCATAGGAAAATACTCCTGAGAACTGTGGAACCAAAGGAAGATCTGCCCCTGGAAACCACGTCCAATTTGTAATGAGAAACAAAGGTGTGGGGAGAAGCCCAAGTAGCTGCAGCACATATATCATCCATTGATAATTTAGCTTGAAAAGCTGTGGAAGTAGAAACAGCCCGCGTGGAATGTGCCCTGACTGGAAATGGCAAATTTTTATCTCCTGCCTGATATATAAAGGAGATGCAACTGGCTATCCATCTAGAAAGTGTAACCTTGGATATCGGAGAACCCAATCGGTTTTCTGAAAAGGATACAAAGAGTTGGTCAGACTTACGAATATCTTTTGTCCGGTGTAGACAGAAGCGTAACTGTCTATGCACATCTAATTGGTGAAATCTAAATTCTGCCTTATTAGAAGTGGGGAAAAAACACTGGCAGCTCAATGGACTGATTAATGTTAGACACAGAAGCCACTTTAGGAAGAAAGGATGGGTTTGGCTTAAGAGAGACCCTATCTTTGTGAAAGATTAAATATGGGGGCTTGATGGAGAGGGCTTGAATTCCGAGACCCACCGAGCTGAAGTGATAGCTACCAAAAAGGCCGTTTTCCATGTTAAGAATTTTAACTCACAGGTAGCTGCATGTTCGAAAGGTGGCAGTGTGAGTGCTTGGAGAACAAAATTGAGGTCCCAGGTAAGGACAGGTTCGGACAATGGGGGACGAAGTAACAGAGTACCTTTGTGGAATGCTTTGCATAGTCTGTGTGCCATAAGACTAGGTTCGTTTGCTACGTGAAAATTAGATATTGCCGCCAGTTGAACTTTGATGGTGACTGATGTGGATCCCTGATAGAAAAGCATTGACAAGAATTCCAGAACTGAATCTATCGAGGCTGTATAAGGGTCAATACCTCTAGAATGAGCCCAGATGGAAAACCTTTTCCATTTGCTAGAATAAATCTTCCTAGTAGATGGCTTATGGGAAGACGATAGAATATGGACCACCTCCGGTGTAAAATTATCACGTCTGACTAGCAATGGAAGTGGAGTAGCCAGGCAGTCAACTGGAGAGTCCTAAGAGAGGGGTGGAACTGTCCCGATATGTGTGTTAGTAAGTCTGATAGAGGGTCCAGAATCCAAAGAGTGTCCACAACGTATGGTTGAAGAAAGGGAAACCATACTTGCAGAGGCCAATGTGGGGCAATCAAAATCATTCTGCTTTCCAAGGACTGAGCTTTCTGAATCACCCTTGAGAGAAGGGGAAATGGAGGGAAAGCATAGAGTAGACCGGAGGGCCAATCGTGAACCAGAGCGTCCCTGGGTGACTCCCCCTGTGGGGGGGGATCAGCGTGAAGTAGTTGCTGCATTTCGCATTGAGAGGGCTGGCAAAGAGGTTGCAGCAAGGTTGACCCCACCTGCTGAAGATTCGCTCTGCAACCAGGCGATTCAGGGACCACTCGTAAGGCATAAGTATTGCTCTGCTTAGCCTGTCCGCTATTACGTTGGATTTCCCTGGAATGTGCGTCGCCACCAGAAACCGTTGGGAAGCTATTGCCCAATTCCACACTCGCATGGCCTCTCTGCATAGGGGGTAAGATCGGGTACCCCCTTGCTTGTTGAGATACCACACTACTGACATGTTGTCTGAGTGTATCACAATAGTCCCTAGAGGAAGAACTTCCTGAAGTGCCTGCAATGCAAGAAGCACTGCTCTCATCTCTAGGACATTTATGTGCAAATGTATCTCGTGTTCTTGCCACATGCCTTGGACTGTCCTGCCGAGATAATGCCCCCCCACCCCATCTGGGAGGCGTCCGTGGTCACCGTGGCAACAGGGACGGGAGGAATGAAGGGCTTTCCCCCATTCAAATTGTTGGTGCATAACCACCAACAGAGGTCCTGCTTGCACCTGTCTGTGATTAAGATGGGATGAGATAGTGGAAGCCTTTGTAGAGACCATTGGACAAAGAGGAGCCACTGAAGAAGTCTCATGTGTAATCTCGCTAGAGGTACTAGCATGATAGTCACCGCCATGGTCCCTAGGAGTTGTAGAACCACTCTTGCCCGTGCTTGCCTGAGTGGCATCAGTATATGAATTTGTTGTTGCAACACCATGATCCTTTCTTGTGGCAGGAATGCTCGCATTTGAATGGTGTCCAGCTGTGCTCCTATAAAAGTGACACGCTGTGTTGGCAATAAAGCAGATTTTTCCCAGTTTATCGTTATGCCCAATTGATGACATAGACTGATGGTAGCGTCCTTCGTTTGAACTAGTTGATGCCTGGTGGGGGCGGTAAGGAGCCAGTCGTCCAGGTACGGAAACACCTGGAATCCTTGACTTCTCAAGTGAGCCATCACTGCTGCCATACATTTGGTGAACACCCTGGGGGCTGTGGTGAGACCAAAGGGCAGGGCTCGAAACTGGAAGTGACTGGCTCCCAGCCGGAAGCGTACATGACTCCTGGATGCTTTGTCCATTTTGATATGGTAATAAGCATCCTTGAGATCGATGGAGCACATCCAAACTTTCTCTCCCAACAATGGGAGGATTGACTGTAGGGTGACCATCAGGAACCTGGACTTGTGTACGTAATTGTTGAGTTGATTGAGATCTAGTATGGGTCTCAGGTCCCCTGTTCTTTTCAGCACCAAAAAGAATCTTGAGTAAGTCCCTAATCCGATTTGGTCTGAGGGGACTGGTTGGACGGCTCCTTTTAACAAACACCAGAATATGCTGAAACACACCCGTTTAATAGCATTCAGGTACAAACCCTTTTCTTGGGGGTGGAGGGTGGCCTATCGGTTAGGTGGTTTGCCTTACAAAACACAAGGTGGAGGGCCTGGAGTCCACAAGCGCTATACTTGGCCAAGCTTCTTAGTGCAGGCCTACAAGCAGTTAGCCAGTACTCAATCTATGAATCTAGAAATTGGGTTACAATTTAATCATATCACAGGTTACAAATAAAAAATATATTTGAATAGTTTCAACAAAGATCATGTGATGTTGAAGAAGATCAAGTGATGAAAATTCCGTTAAAAAAAAAAATATATATATATATATATATATATATATATATATATATATATATATACATTACATAACTTTAAAATATTACTGAGTTTTCAGTATTTCGAACGTTGTAATTACTAACTTTTTGGTGTGACAGCAATATTCAAACCAGTTTGTCAGCCGATCCCAATTATTCAGTTCCTTATATCTACCAACTGTTAATGTTACCTCTCATGATGCCGTCTCTAATATTCCATTACTCCTTCCATACAGAAGGATTGCCATTGATAGATACAGCAAGTTTATATTCCTATTTTATCATTCTCCTCAGATTCTAATTAATGATACGTCTTTTATCTTTCTCCAGCCTTACCTTATACGAAAACATTAAGATTTGCATGTAGTTAACATATAGTTGAAATGCAGTTGAAATAAAGATTGCAATCTCAGCATACATATATAATCCCATTGTGTTCAAGTTGTTATATCAGCAATTCAGCTGATCATTATTTTAAAAGTCTCCATATGCATTAAAGTATTTTGCTGAATTATAAAATCTTAAATTTATTTCACATTTAATGAATTTATGTTTCCATAAATAACATTTAATTTTCACCAATTATAGATTTAAAAAGTACCGGATGCCAATATGATTTTCCATTTTCTTTATAATGTTCTCAACAAAACCTTTTTCATTTCATTCAGTAGCAACATATCTTTAGGGTAACACACTTTACGTGCTGTCTTTCATTATTATTCTGGTGTTCATTGTCAAGAAATAAAGGTTTCTAATTCCAAATGCCTATTATTTATAGCATTCATTTAAGCTGCTTAATATATCAGCCTGGATTACCATCATTTAATGGCCTCATTAATGTTTCCACTATTATGCTTACATGAAGAAGATTCATTAAGGCGGCTAAGTCTGCTATATTCTATTAAATTGTGATTTAACATGATACCATTAAAAATGCGATGCACTATACCATATATAGTGAACATACCCAGCATTGTATTACCACTTTTATGTACTGTAAATTACCGCTTCTTCTGTATCCATATTTTGTCTAGTTAATATCCTGTATCGTAGTGTCTCCTATTTTAAATCCTTTATATGATTCATTCAAGAAGTGTATTAAACTGTAACAAAGATCCATATCATTTCAATAAGAGGAAATATCGCTCATTAAACATCCATCTTTCAACATATATTATTGATATGTAACGATTAGCAATCATTTATTTAAATCTTTTCCCATATAGTAATAAGTTTGCATACATGCTAGCTACAATGCATGCACTCCATAGCAACACCAGTACTTCCCAGAAACAATAGTCTCAAACTCTTCTAATGCTTGTAACAAGGATATTGAACATTTATGTTATTTATTAAACCTGTTTTTTGAATAATAATATTTTTATTTGATAGTCAATTTTATATGCAAAATACTGGTGTTGCTATGGGTACTTGTGTAGCTACCACTATCGCAAACTCTTGTACTTTTATATGGAAAAGAAATTTATGTGTAAACACTGACACCTATGTCAATATATTATTATTATTTTATTTGGGTTTGTGTGGACGCATGTGATTGTTTCCTCATATGGATGTATGTGATTGATTTTTTATTTTTGTTGTACACTGAATGAATCTCACTAAATAGAAGCTTTAAAATAAATTTTTCTGATGTGTTCATTAATTTTAGATCTCTTAAAATAGGATTACAGGATAGCGTAATATATAAGTACAGTAAAAGTAGTAAAATGTTGCAGGTATATTCACTATACCAGCATGCATGCATCATGCATGTTTTAATGGTGATAGTTAAATTTAAATCTAATAGGAATACTAAGACGCATCGATAGTAATCTTCTTCTCCATGTCCAAAGCTGAATGAAACCATTATATCCAGGCTGATAGTGTGGTTATCCAGACATGTAATTATAAATGAAATAAAATATATAAAAAATATATTTTTGAAACCTTTATTTCTTAGAATCATGGATGAACACCAGAATGAAAATATTGTAGCACATGGAAATGAATACGTAGATACTGGTTATGCGACTTACTACTTGTAATGAGGTTTTTGGGTTGTTTTTAAAGGAAAAAATTATTGCTAAGTGATTGTTGTTTTATTGGCATCCAGTTATTATAAATCTGAAATTTTTGAATTTTAAACAAATTCTTATATTATTAAATGCAAATTTTAAATGTGTAATTAAAAATTCAACTTTAAAAAATTATACTGATAAAATAATATTAATACATATGGAGAAAAACTGTTAGAAAAACTGCAGTTACTGCCAATGTATAATTAAGGATTTAATAAAATAGCTTAGACTTTTAAGCATCCGTAAAAGTGGATTATATTGGCATGCATTGTGAAATATGTTAGAAATTTTAATGTGATATATTTGCCAATGTAACGCCTAAGAAATGTTTCTGAGTGAGGTAAAACTCATTTAGAAGATTAAAAGACCGACATTGGAGCATATTTTAGGAGATAATGAGATAGAATGATATATCTTTCGCCTTATGACATATATAGTTTTACACCATAATTTATGATAGATTTATTTCTCATTGATAGAGTGTGTGTAATTTATTATGACTTTTCAAATTAGGATTTTTTTTTTAGAATTTGGATTTTAAGATAAGATAGCCGATTAATATGTCTGGTTTGGAATGTTATATATATACTAATAATTATATTTTAGGAAATTATTTTCATTAGTACTTCAAATTTGTGTTTTAAAGTTTATATGTGTATATATATATATATATATATAATGAGTTTCTATTTAAATGTTTGATTTTATTTATAACCTGTATGAGTATTGATTAAAGGGTTTGTACCTGAAAGCTTTGCTATTAAATGGATGGCTCCTTCTGCCAGCAGCTGACACCCCTCTGAGGCTGCTTGATCCCTTTGACTGGGTGGAACGTCTGGGATTTTTCTTATTGGTATGGGATATTGAAGATAATAGAATGAGGTAACCTCCGGAAACTATCCGTAGTACCCATTGGTCCTGGGTGATGCTCTCCCAAACTACTGGGTATAAGGAAATTCGACCCCCGACTGGCTCCGGATAAGCGCAGTCGTGCACACCCTCAGGAATGAGAGTATGGAGAGCCGCGAAAGGAGTCATGGTCTCCTGAATTGCGGGGGCCCCTCTGCCTCTTGCGCGATGTCTCCCTGAGTAACCCCCCCTCCCCTGCATCTGGAGGGGGGTTCACCTTGTGCAGCAGGAAAAAACCTCTGTGATTTCTTGAACCACATCTCCCCCCTCTGGGCCTTGGGATAAGGCCTAGAAGGAAGGGAAAAATGGACCCAGACGGCAGACAGGGTCTTTCCCTCTTGCTCGCACCTGGCGAGAGTGTCTTTCACTTTGGTCCCAAACAAGGAGGAACCGTCAAATGGGGCGTCAGTGAAGGAAGACTTGAAGGCCTCCGCAAAGTGACACAGGAGTAGCCAGGCCTGCCTTCTAAGTGCGACCCCTGAGCTCGCTGCTCTACTTGCTCCTTCGGCCGCATATGAAATGAGCCACATGGATGAGTTATTTATTTTTATAACCGTGATGGAATTTAGGGTAGAAACCTGTGCGTTAACAGTCTGAGCTACCACCTCAGGTATGTTACCCGTAAGAGTATCTCCCAGTTCTTTGAGGAGGTGTCTCTGGAGCCGAGTGAAGTGAGATAAATAATTCAGCGACCGTAAGGTGAAGGTTGCTGAAGAAAGGGTACGCTTCCCGTACCGGTCCATGGTCCTAGACTCCTTGTTAGGAGGATGGAACAACGAAGAAGATTCTGCAACTTCCTTTTGGGTGGCTGCCGCCACCACCATGGCATCTACTGGGACTCCTTTTGATAGAAACTCTTTTCCCTGGGGTGCAGACAGGAACTTGTTGGGGCGCCTGGGTATGGGCTCTACAGAATCAGGATTTTCCCACACCCTCCGACAAATGAGGTCAAGTAGTTCGTCGAAGGGTGGAGACAAAAGCCTTAAAAAATACTGACTCCTCCTCGGAAGGAGTTTTGGAAGGCCAGCCTCCTCTTTGTTTCAATATTTCCAGGATATCGGAGAAGGAAACATCATCAGAGGAAGACTTGGGGTACCCTTCAGATTCCTCGAGGTCAGTATCGGAGGTGAGAGACCTCATCCTGGGAGTCTATGTGCTTCCTCTTGCACAACTTCTTTCTAGGGGGCTTCTCAGGCAAAGACTCTGGGAGACCCTCAGAAGGTCGGGGACCGCTCGTAGGGATGTCCTTAGGGCCTGGCGCTCTGCTGTCCAAGGACAGGTGAGTGTCAGAGGCTCTCGCCAGGGTGGTGGGGGACGGAATGACCGACCCGGGTGATGTAGCTGATGATCTTGCCAGCGCGCTCTGCATGGCCTCGAAGGCAGGTCCTCCCAGCTCCGAGAACCGACAGGCCTCCTAGGTCACGATCGGGGTCCCCCGAGCCAATGCACCAAGAGGGAGACTCGGAACCAACAGCTGTCCCGATGCATCCCCCTCGAGCCCGACCGAAGAAACCTGAGTCTTGAACCCTGTGGACGGAACCTACGAGGTCGGAGCTGAAGTCGGCACTGATAAACCCAAGGGGGGTATCGGAGCCGGCACAGGAACATCACTCGGAGCAGAGCATACTGGCTCCGATGGCAAGGAAGTGCTCGGAGGTGGAATCATCGAGATGGACATGGCAGTTGGCTCCAGAACCGAAAACAATTTGGCCAACACCGGCTTCAAAGAGGCAGATGGAGCCGGAGACCTTTTCTTGGACTTGGAAGCTTTAGACTTAGTACTATAAGCCGAATCAATAGCTTCCTCAAAAGATGGTTTTAAAAGCCCTTTTAAAATTAACTTGTTTTTAATCTCCTGGAGCACACTAGGACTGAATGCATGGCAAAAGCTACACGACTCCTGTAGATGGATGGCTCCGAGGCAGTAGACACACACAGAATGTCCATCCGTGATGGACATTTTTTATCCACATTTGGAACATTTCTTAAAGCCAGAAGGCTTATGTTCCTTTTGATCTTTGGACATTTTACTATGAACAGTCAAGGAAGCCTAGATGTAACACGCAAAAAATGGTGGGAAAACACCACACAATATCGAACACCAGGTACTAACCAACAGGCACACTGAGCACCTCTAATCTAAATGGTTCACACAACAACAACACACAGTAGAAAAAACAACACAGCCACACACAAGAACCTCTAATTAAAAAGGTTCGGCAAACCAAGGTTGATTTAAGTACAGAAGGGGAGGACTAGGTCCTCTAACTAAAATGGGCCTAGCCCGCTGGAACAGGAGGGATACCAAACAACAAACACAGCACTGAAACACACACACAAATTAGTGATCAGCAACAGTAGCTATTAAAATAGCTTTTGGGTTTGAAAAACAACTTTCTCAATGAGAAAATAGTAAAAGAGAGGGTACTTAGCCACAGCCATGAGAGACCACGTCCGAGCTCTACAAGCGGCAAATGAGATCTGGGGATAGGGAGCAGTGCACCTTGGGATACCTTCTTAGCCCAGCCAATGCGAGACTTTGAGCTAGTAAAAATCGGCCGAGTTGGAGCCTTTATTCGGCTCTGAACCCACGGGTAAGAATGTAGGCAGGATAGGACTACATAACATCTAATGTCTATAGCAAATTATTTAATGTATATGTATAAATATATAGAAATAAAACAGTTACTAAAACTAATAGGGCACAAAGTGAAAAAATAAAATTAGAAATTTTCAAGGGAGGTTGGTCTATAAATTCCATACATATAAATCTATGAGTTATAGCAAAGCTGAACTAAATCTTAAACAATTAATTTAACAAATGAGTAAGTCTCTATATACGTCACTAATGGGAATAAACTTCATAGATCGTGACTTAATGGATGAAAGGTCTATCTGCCAAGAACGGTTTCAGAGAAACTTTCTCATTGAGGTCGTGGGCCTTATCAGCTTGAAACTTCAGAATCCATTTGTTTTCTTGCTTTTATGTATAATTCCTAATATTTCCTAATCTGATATTTTTGCTTATCAATTCTATGGCTAAAAAGACAAACCAGTGGGTCAGGTCATTGTTCATTACATGCTTGGCTAAGGCATTTCTGTCATCATCTTTTTGAATATTATAGAAGTGTTCTCTGAACCTTTCACGTAAAGTCCTATTGGTCCTACCTATATAGAAAGAAGTGCATTTCTGACATTTAACTAAATATATTAAGTCAAGGGATTTGCAGTCAGCATAATGATGAAATGTATAGATGTTACCTGTATTTGGATGTCTAAAAACATTGTCATTTGCCATATAAGGACACGGATTACAGTTCCTCCATGCAAATATTCCTTTCCTATCTGATTGTATTCTAGTTGTTTTATTCTTTTCGTAGCATAATAGTCTCTTCAAAGACTTGGTGTTTTTATATGAGTATCTCGGTGTAGTTCCTACTATTCTAAAATTTTCTCATCCACAGTCAATACATTCCAGTGCTTCATCACTATTTCTTGTATTTTGTTGTTACTTGTAAAAGGAATGATCAGCCTATTGACATGCGGTGACAAATTATTACCCCATTCTTTGTCTAATGTTATCGCTATTGAAAAAGGGTTTACCCCTCCCTTGTCGCTTGGCTTCCATGCTATCAAATAACTTCCTACATTCATTAGTTTTGTAACCTCTCTCCTTGAATTTATGTTCCAAAGTGGTTAAGGTTTCATGGAAGACAGAATCTTAACTCGTCAGTCTGGAGGCCCTCAATGCTTGGCTCTTGATTATGTTCTGATATATATGTGGGGTGTGTATACTATTGCGGTGCAGGAGGTTGTTCCTCCTGCAACTACTTCTATACATTTCTATTTGAATCTCATTCCCATATTTGCATATCAGGACATCTAAGAACTCTATCTTATCCAATGACCAATGCGCTGTAAAAGACAAGAAATTGGTCGTGCCATTAATATAGTCAATAAATTCTTTTAACTTCTCTTCAGTCCCTCCCCAAACAAGGAAAACATCATCCACAAAACACTTGTAACATCTGATGTAGTCTTTAAAATGTAGATTATCCATGACGTATGTATATTCCCAATACGCCATCACCAGATTGGCATATGAGTTGGCGCAGGGAGTACCCATCGCCACTCCACTTATTTGCAAATAATAGCATACACCATATGAAAAAACATTCTTATTTAAAATAATTTCCATTAACATCATGACTCTCATAATGAGTTCTCTGGGCATCTCTGGCTATTAAAATAGTCTCACATATTCCATGCCAACAGTATTGGTTACTGCTGTGAATAGATAGGCTACATCTAGGGTTACTAGATAGCTTTCGGAGATATTCTCTTCTATAGCTACCTGGTTAGAAAAAGTTTCTAGAAACTGTTGTGTATCTCTGATAATTGAGTCCATTTGCTCCACTACTGGTCTAAGCTGTTTTTCTACATATGTAGAAATGTGTTCTGTCAACCACACTATGCTTGATACAATGGGTCTCATGGGGGTATTTAACTGATCTTTATGAATCTCAGGCAAGCCTCTGAATGTCGGAACTGTAGGCCTCTCCACTAGAAAATATCTATACAACTCAATGTCAATAATCCCTGTCATTAAACAGTCATACAACTCACTATGAACTTCTTTAATAATTTTGTTCAGTTGATAATTACTTAATAGTTGATAAGTGTCTATTTCATTTAACTTATTTCCCATTTTGGTTACATAGAAGTCACTATCTAAAATCACAATAGCTCCGCCTTTGTCAGCGGGTATAATTACTATATTCTTGTTGCTTTGTAAAACATTTAATGCATCTAATTCCTTCTTGTTCAAATTATACAATTCCTGTTTCACATTGCTACCACTTAGCTCAAATGTCTCTAGCAACTCTTTCTCACAGGGTCTTTCAAATGCTTCAAGTAATAGGTGCATGGGGGAATAAATGTGGAAGGTTTTCTAAAGTAGTTTACATTCACATTATCTACTCCTCCAAATACTAATTTCAATGCAATATTCCCAACAAAAAACTTGATGTCAGTTAACAAATCTGTAACATTAACTTTTCTAAATGGTATAAACAAGAGTCCCTTATTTAACATGGATCTCTCACAATCATTTAACTCATATTTAGAAATGTTAACAATTAAGTCTGACTCACTGGTTTGAGTATTTTCTTCTGGAATTTCAGGTGATCTTCGGAGAGTCTGCGTTTCCTCATTCTGTGTTGAGGGGTCCATAGATATCAACACTTTTTATATATTACAGTTCCAGCCAAAGCTGTTAGTTTTAATCTAATGTGGGATTTTAAATAATGATTTATACATGAATCATATAGATGTTTCATATGGCAGCTAATTAATATTGTACATAGTTATTTCATCTAGTTATTGTATTCAGTTGAAAGCACCGAAGTATTTTATTAATTAAGTAGCTTATTAAGTTCATTGATTTAGACACTTGATTGGCGAGAGAGCTTTTCATCATAGGTATCTGGATGTATTTAAACAGATGTTTTCTCTGAAATAACCATAAGAAGCGTTCACAGTAACGGAAAGCGCTTACTACGTTATATACATTTTTTATAAGTTATTTTCAGTAAAGGTCTCCTTCGCTTTAGATGGTGTTGCCTCCGGATTTTTCTTTAGAATTTTCATTTTATCCTTGACTATTGGGGCACAGTCCCCAGCTACCTTAGACCTTGGGTGGACTCACAGAAGGATATTCCTGAGAACCATTGGATCAAAGGATGCTCTACCCCTTGGGACCAAATCCAATTTGTAATAAGTAATAAAGGTATGTGGAGAAGGCCAAGTTGCTGCTGCACAAATATCATCCATCAAAGCCCTTCATTGAAAAAAATGCTTAAGTAGCTACATATCTTGTAGGGTGTGCCTTAAATGGCCTAGGTAAAACAATTTTGTTCTTACTGCAGATAAAGAAAATGTAATCCTTGAGCCATCTGGCTAAGATCACCTTGCTGACCGGTTTGCCAAACTTTGTATTAGAAAAGGAAACAAATAGCTGGTCAGATTTTCTTATGTCGTTCATTCTGTGAAGATAAAAAAGTAATTGACTATGAACATCTAGCAAGTGTAGGCAGTCTTCACCTTTATTCATAAAGTTGGGGAAGAAGACTGGCAACTCAATAGTCTAAGTGATATTGGATTCTGAGACTACTTTAGGTAGAAGGGAGGGATTTGTTGATAAGGAGAGACTGCCTTTGTGAAAGTTCATATAAGGTGGCTTACATAATAAAGCTCGACTTTCTGAAATTCTCCTAGGAGAGGTTATATCTACTAAAAATAAAAATTTTTCCATGGCAAAAAATTTAGATCACAACTGGAAGATAATTTGAAAGGTGAATGAATAATGGTCTTTAACACCAGATTTAAAACCTAAGGTGGAGTAGGGTCCTTAAAGGGAGGTTTCAACAAAAGTGTCCCCTTAAGAAGGATTTACAAAGTTTGTGGGAAGCTAAGGAGTGTTCTCTGAAACCATTATGGAAATTAGAAATTGCCACTAATTGCATTTTAATGACAGAAGGTGAAATCCCTGTATAGAAGAGACAGGCCAGAAGTCTAATATATTATCAATAGGTGCAGAAAAAGGGTAGATATCCCTTTCACAATCCCATACAGTATATCTCTTCCATTTACTCGTGTATGGTTTAACAGGTGGATGAACTTGTGTGAAGCTATAAGAATGTGGCACAGGGGAAGATAGATTAATTTGCTTGGCAACTGGTGGAACTGCAGGAACCATGCTGTCAGCTTGAGGTTCGAAATGTCTGGATGAACTAGTCCCTCTGGATGGGACAGAAGGTCTGGAGTTGGGTCCAGAATCCAAGGTTGTTGAATTAGATGAGGCCAAAGAAAGGGGGAACTATATCTTTTGAGGCCAAAAGGGTGCAATGAGGATTACTTTGTTCTTTACTTGAGTGCTCTCTGTAGGAATTTTGGGATTAGAGAATTCGGGGTAAAGGTGTATAGTAGTCCATGGGGAATCTGGAGAAGAGAGTCTCTCCGTGACTCCTCTGGAGGGGGGATTAGGGCAAAGTAGTTGCTGCACTTGTATAGGGGAGAGGCAAACAGATCGCAGCAAGGCTGGCCCCACTGATGGAAAATCCTTTCCGCCACTTTTGGATTGACAGACCATTTGTGAGGCATGAGAATACATCTTCTCAGTTTGTACACTATTACACTGGATTTCCCTGGAATGTGCATTGTTATAAGAAAGTGGTTGGAAGAGATCACCCACTGCCACACTCTGAGTGCTTCTCCACAAAGGGGGTACGATTTTGTTCCTCTGTTTGTTGATGTACCAAACTGACACATTGTCTGAATTACAATCTTTCCCAGAGGAAGAGCAGTTTGAAAAGCCTGGAAGCAAAAAGCACTGCTCTTATTTCCAGAACACTGATACGCAAAGTTGGACTCTGTAGGGGATGAAGTGCCTTGGACAGTCTTGCCCAGAAAATGCCCCCCCCCCCAATATGGGAGGCGGCCATGGTCACTATGGCCTGTGGTTCTGAAGGGATGAATGGGTGGCCTAGAAGAATCTTCTTGGAAAGTACCCATCAAGCTAGATCTTTTCTGCAGCAGTTGGTGATGAAAATCTGGTCCGATAAGACAGTGCAAAAAGGACCACTGAGAAGCCAGAAGCCACTGTAGAATTCTCATGTCATTACATCCATAATTAGAGGTACCTTTATAAGTAAAGCTTCATATTATAAAAAAAAACTTCTCCAGGAGGAAGCCAATCTTAAAAATCAAATCATTAAGCTTGAATCTCAACTCCAATCGTCCTTTAAACAAGAAACTGAAACTCAAATAATACAACTCCAACAAAAGCTATATGATCTCAATGCTGAAAACCTAACATACCAAGAAATTAAAACTTTAGCAAATTACTCTGAATGGGCTCACATGCCATCTAAATTCCTGGCGAGACTTACTAACCAAAACAAACCCTCCCCGAACATAACAGAACTTATCTACCAAGATAAACTCTATCACACTACTCAAGATATCATACGTATCTGTGAAAGTATATATACAAAATCCTACAGTCCATCAAACCTCTCTCATAATAAACAGGACCTAGATGCCTTCTTAAACCAATTAAATTTTCCCAAAATCAGTCCAGATCAACAAAATGTTATCCTCTCCGATCTCCCAGCAAGAAATTATTATGACACTCAACAAACTCAGACTCAACAAATCACCAGGTCCAGATAGTTTTACGGCCGAATTCTACAAAGATTTCCCACAAAAAACATCTCTTTTTCTTCTCCATCTATTTAATCACATTACTTCCAGTAAGTGATATACATATAAACGCATCCAAAACGATTCTCATACCTAAACCAAACGCAGACCTCAAAAACCCCCTGAACTACAGACTACAACCCTAATAAATCTTATGAAAATATCTGCATCAATACTAGCAAACATAATTAAACCAATCATTCCAAACATCGTTTCCCCTGAACAATCAGGTTTCATAACACACAGACAAACCTTTGATCATACCCTTAACCTGAACATCATGATCACTCTCTACCCATACACGTACTCCAATCTACACCTTAGCTATTGATGCCTCCAAAGCATTTGATAAACTCTATGTAAACTTTTTACTCAATATCTTGCCTCTCTTTAACATACCCAATAAATACATACACACTATCAAAACACTATACTCCAAGGCTCATACTTACCTACAAATTAATAAACACCTATCTTCTCGAACTGACACTGACAGTGGTGCCAGGCAAGGATGTCCCATGTCCCCCTATCTTTTTAATTTATATACTGAACCCCTTTTTTCTCATTTCTCAGAAATCTTTCCACCATAACCCCAATATCTTTAACACTAAAATTACCCTAGCAGCTTTCGCTGACCTAAATCTTTACTACTCACTACCTAATTCAGACCTCCAGAAACTACTATCCGCTATAGACACCTTTTCAACTTTCTCGAATTACAAAATAAACCTAAAGAAAACAAATATCTTCCCTATTAACTTCCTCTGTCAGCTTCCCATATACTACATTAGCAGCTGGTATTAAAGCTAACAATTCATTAAAATATCTGGGAATATGCTTCCACCAAGATCCTTAACAATCATATACAAATAACATTGTTAATCTCTGGTCAAACATACAACATATGGGCAGATGGACAAAACTTCAACTTCCATTCCTGGCTAAAATAGCCACAATCAAAATGAATCTTCTACCCACATTTCTATATATATTTAATGCCTCCAATACCATTATCAACCTAAAACTCTTCAAAACCATTCACTTCACAATTTCCAAATGTATTTGGGTCCCCATATCAGTTAGAATCAGTTATAACTGACATATCATAAAGACTATGGAGGGTTAGGGCTGCCGGACTTTAAACTCTACTATGATATCATAAACTGTAACAGAATAATAACAATAGCTGACCACATCCCTTCACCACAACAATGGTCTCCAACCTGGGTCAAACTATTACACAACTATATCAAAACACTATCCATAAAACCCAAAGCTCTCCCTTTCCTTAATAACGAAAATTTGAAAAATCTTAAAATACACCCAATCATTAAACATAAAATCACCATCATACAAAGGATATTCAAATCATTAAGCCTATATTATGCATTCACTTCCCTACAACCTATCCACCTTAACCCGAATCTCAAAATGAATAACAACATGATTAACCTAAACAATTATCCCCTCCTCGAGAAACTAACCATCTCTGATATATTTTCCTTCAAGAACAATATTATCATTGAAATGAGAACACAATTAAAACTCCCTAAAAGCTACACAATCATTTTAAAGCAAATTTGAGACCTTAGCCAATACATCATAGACAATCCTGATATCAATGCAAATGACATTCAAACCTGTAAATCCATATGCAACCTCCTATCCTCAAACAAAAAAAAATGTTATCTAATTCTTACAAACTTATTCTATCAATCAAAATGCAAAAATAAGTTATTTATTCTAGTTACTGGAAGGAAATTGATCCTTCAATCACAAATAAATAACTTAAGCGATCCAGCTTACCTCCAAAATTATTCCCTTAAATTTATTTTTTTATTTGCAGTTGGTTTACCAGGATAGTCCATTGGGCCTAGAAGAACTCTTTCAATGGAGTCGTGGGGAGAAAAGCTCCAAAAACAAAACAATAATTACAAACAAAAATTACAATGAAAGTTTTTGTTATAGTAAGTACAGAAGTACTAGTAAAAACACTGCATTTAAATATACAATTTCTAAAGCAAAAATGATAATCAAAGTTTTGGTCATACTAATTACAGATAAAATATTTCATTCAGCAGAGACAATTTCTGAGATAAAAAGTGTCAGCATTGTAAATTTAGAGTAGTTATTTACACATGGATGGAATCGGAGAAGACTGAGATGAAGAGAGGAGAAGAGATTAAGAGGGGTGGGAGCAGGAGCATTCCCACTGAGATATAAGGTGCGAGTGGAGTGAGTTTTTAAAGAAAGAGAGGTTTGTGGTGGTACGGATGGATGGAGTTAGGGAGTTCCATTGATGTGCGAGGGCAAAGAATAGGAGATTTGTGCCTGAGGGATGGGCAAGTTTATGCAGTTCTATTAGGTTTTGATTGTTAGAGCTTAAGAGTCTTTCAGGGAGGTGCATTTTGAAGGTTGAGAATAGGGAGGGACAGAGGGAGGGGATGAAAATTAGTTTGTGGGCATGAATGAATTGAATACAGGAGAGATAATTGGGCAGCCCTAACCAATTTAATTTATGATGGGCTACTCAGTGATGGATAGAAGACTTTTGGCTTGTGGCAAACTTCGCAATTTTGTAATAGCAAGAGGAGAGTTTTGTCTTAAGAGAGGATTGTAGGCTTGTTAGAAGTGCAGCACCATAAAGAAGAGAAGGGATGAGATATGTGGTAGAGAGAATGAACTTAGGAGGAGTAAGGTAGCGATTGTGGTGGTAAAGCATGCCAAATTTTTGGTGTTTTTTTTTATATTTATTTGTAGGTGAGAGTTGAATTTGAGCTGGTCATCAGTGTGGAAACCTAGTAATTGAGCCTCAGATACTAAATCAAGATGCATTGCTTTGGCTTTTGATGGAGAATGAATTTTTGTCAATAATGGTTTTTGTAGGGGTAAATAAAATTAGTCTGTTTTTGAGGCATTGAGTGCTAGGTGATTGTGTAACATCCATTGTTCAGTGGTAGAGAAAGCTTCTTGTGTGAGCTTTATGAGTGTGGGGATGGAGGGGACAGAACAGGTTATAGCTGAATCGTTGGCATACTGGATAAGTTTTGCATTAGGGATGGAGTGATGGAAATCATCTATGAATATACTGAAGAGGAGGGGACCCAGTATGGAACCCTGGGGTAATCCAGTGGGGGTATCAAGGAAGGAGGAGGTGGCTTTTTTCCATTTGACTGCTTGCTGTCGATTTGAGAGATAACTATCAAACTAACCGAGGTAAATATACACAGATCATGATACTTTATAACACCTATCTCACTCCAATCATCATAAATAAAATATACCCAACCACCTCTCTATTCTGTTCCTATTGTGATAATCACAAGGCTGATCTACTCCACATCTTCTCGAGTGCAAGTGCACCTACAAGCTATGGTGCTCAGAGTCCAACTAGAAAAAATGGGCTATGGAAAGTCCACCTTATCTTGGAAACTAGCTCTCCTACATATCATCCCGCAGGCCTGACTAAACTACAAATATTAACAACACTAGTTTCTTTACTTAAATACTACATTATATTACATTGTAAGGATAGAGCATCACTCAAATGGGAGGATTTCAAACAGTTAGCTACCAAACACCTACTAACTCACAAATATTTAACCTACACTGAGAAATCCCACACTCACTTTACAGAATTTTGGAAATCCCTTTTTGAACATATTCTAGCTTGAGGTTGGTATATATACTCAATGATGGAATTTTGGCATATGTGTAATAGTTCTTACTGTTTTGGATTTATGTTTTATTACTCAGCAATGTATTCTCTGGTCATATTACTTCCTGCCTATTAATATTGTTACATTTCACTGTATCTGTTTTTCACAAAAAAAGGAAAGAAAGATTTTATACAAAGAATTCTCATGTGATACCTCGTTAGAGGTACTACAGTTATAGTTACTGCCATGGAGCCCAAAGCCTGTAGGATCAGATGAGCAGATATTTTTTGCTGTGTATTATCCTTTGAACCTGTGTTCTGATTCTCTGAAGCCTTTCGGCAAGAAGAAAAGTTATGGTCGTTGTTGTATTTAGTATAGCCCCTATGAACTGTAAAGTACGAGTTGGACTCAACTGTGATTTTTCGTAGTTTACTGTTATTCCCAGATAAGCGCAGGTCCAGAGAAAAAAGTCCCTTGCTTCTATCAGAAGGTGCCTGGTTGAAGCAGTGATAAGCCAGTCATCCACGTATGGAAACACCCAGAATTCTTGCAGTCTCAAGTGAGCTGCTACTGCTGCAATGCATTTAGTAAACACCCAGGGGTCTGTGGTGAGTCCAAAGGGCAGCGCCCTGAACTGGTAATGACTGGTTCTCAGCCAAAAGCGGAGAAATCTGGATTGTTTGTCCATTTATATAAGGTAATACTCATCCTGAAGATATACTGAGCACATCCAGTTGCCTTTCTCCAAGAAACGAAGTATGAACTGTACTGTGACCATCCGGAACTTGGTTTGATGAAATGACTTGTTCAGTGTGGTTAGATCCAAACTTGGTCACCACTCCCCTGTCTTTTTTGGCACTAAAAAGAATCTTGAGTAAGTTCCGGATTCTATTTGGTCTGGTGGGACTTCTTGGATGACTCTCCTGGCAGTTTTTGAACTTCTATTGCTGCTTGTTCCCTCTGACTGGGTGGAACATCGGGGATGTTTTTGCATATGGGGGGGGGGATGGAATAATGTCTGGAAATTATCCTCTGCACCCATGAACCAGAAGTTATTTGTAGCCAGGCAGAAGATGACAATTTAGCCTCCGTTCAGGAGCACTGATAGGGTTTCCCTGGGAAGAGATCCCTGCAACTCTGATTCTGTGGTCCACTTCTGCCTTGTGGCAACTTCATCCGTTATAGTTCCCCCATGCCTCTCGGGGAACTGGCTCCAAATGTGTCCTGGAATGGCCCTTGACACTTTCTGAACCACATTTTTCCACCACTCATATGATTCCTGGAAACGGATCTTTGGGGAGTGGAAAAGCATACTCCTATGGCAGAAAGGGTTTTACCATCCTTCTCACACCAGGATAACGCTTCTCTTACCCTTGGGCCAAACAGAGATGATCCGTCAAAAGGGGCACTGATGAATGATGACTTAAATGGCTCCACAAAATCACACAGATGTCTCCTTATGGCCTCAAACCGCCACTCTAGTGGACCCTTCGGCTGCACTGGCAGTGAGCCTCATTCCAGGGTAGCTAACTGGGAAGCCACTTTATCTTAGACTCCCTCAGAGACAGATCCCTTTGAAGTCTGGTAAAATGTGCCAGGAAGTCCAAAGACCTTAAAGCGAAGGTTAATTAAGCATAAAGCTGCTTACCAAATCAATACATCACCAGAGACTCCTTGTTGAGTGGATGGCTGCAGGAACTCTCCTCAGAGCGTTCCTTTCTGGTGGTGGTGGCTACGACCATGGCATCTACCAGTAAACCTTTGGCCAAGACTTGCTTGTCCTCAGGGGCAGATAAAATTTTGTCCGGCCTCTTGGGGATAGGTTCAGTGGTGTCTGGTGCCTTCCATGTCCACTGTGAGATTAACTGAATGAGCTCATCAGTGGGCGGAGTTACCCAAAAAGTAGAAAGGCAGGTACGAAAGCCTGCAGGTATGACGACTCTTCTGAGAAAAGATGTAAGGACTTCGTCACCCCTCTGTTTCAAAATTTCTACGATGTCTCCAAAGGAGACATCATCAGGGTGACCTTGGGGGCCCTTCCCCCTCATCAAAATCTGTGTCTTCTGTGACCGATTCCTGTGGGGAATCCAAGTGCTTCCTCTTGCACTTTTTCTTCTGAGGAACCTCCTCAGGGGGATAAGTCTGGAGGGGTATCAGAAGAGGACAGAATTTGAATTTGTGGGACCTGCGGATTCGGTACTCGCTGCCCAAGTGCAGAGAGAGGTCAAATAATGAAGCTTGATTACGGAATATACTCAGAGGAAGAGGAGGAAGGGTCCGACTGAGAGACTGCTGTGGGCAAGGCCCTCTCCATTGCCTCGAAGACTGGTCCCCCCGAAAAGGGAAGGGAGCTCGGAACCGAGAAAGACTGCCTTGGAACCGTGGTCACTCCCTGCTCCGATACAGCCTCCCAAGACAGAAGCTGGGGCCGAAGTGAACCGTGCCGAAGCTCTAAGGTGTAGGGATGGCTCCAAAAAAATTGGAGTCAACCCTGGCTCCTCAGAGCCGACAGGACAGCCATAGGAAGTCTCCAGATCTGATAGAGCCAACAAACTCAGGGTAATAATTGGTTCCAAAGAGAGAGGTCTCCAGAACTAATACATTTGGCGCTGGATGACTCGGAGCGGACATCTCCAAAACCACAGAATAGTAGCAGTAAAGGGGGTAAAGGCTAAATCTGTTCTGAGACCCAAAGGTGCTGGAGCCGAGGGGAGTCCTGCAAGTCCTCTCACCCACATAATTTTATTCACTAATCTCTCCACATCAACTTCTGTGAGACGTTTGGTGGAACGGACAGAGGCCTCGGAAGATAATTCAGGTCTCTGTAAAAACACCTTGGGCAATTCACTAACAAAAGGGTCAACAGAAGGGAAATAAAACACCTTCAACAAATTAAGCTGTTGAAATGTCTGTGCCAAGGTAGTCAGTGTTGAAGTGGTGTGGCATTTGTCCTGAGCTGGAATTTGAATGTCCTCTTGTGCTGACAATTACTGTGTCAAGGTCTTAGGAATTGAAGCAGTTGTTGGTACCAATGCCT